>NC_044192.1:24421636-24591636 GCF_900880675.1 Sparus aurata
CTGCCGGAGCCTCCTGGCTCTTACGGGCTTTGCGTGATGTGTCAGATGAATCATTGCTAGCAAAGTATTTGCTGCTGTTGCTGCTGCCTGCAACCCAGAGAGAGTTCTGCATCAGTCACAGCAGTAAAAGTCTTGTCCTCTGTCACACAGTGTTACATTTTTTTTTTTTTTATGAAGACTTTGATGATTTTACTCATTTGCAGTGTAAGGTAAAATTGCTTACAGGGTGCGTGAAAAGACAATTTTATGTAGACGTGTGTGTTTTCCCTCTTACCAGTGTGTGATGTGGAGGTTCCATTGGAGCCAGATCCTGACCCAGATCCGAGGGAGCCACCAGACTCCCCTGACCCAGACCCAGAGGCATTGGAGCCCGTCCCTGACCTGGCATCCTCCTGCAGCAGCATGTCAAGCAGCTCACTGGATGTAGACTGGGTGTCATGGTTCCCAGAATCACTGGGGTTGTCACCCTAAGCGAGGCAAAGGTTTAACAGTCACAACTTTACCAAGAACATGCTGTAAAGACAACTATGTACTAGGGATGTCTCGATCAGGTTTTTTTTTTACCCTGATCCTGATCCTGAGTCCTTTATTATTTAGTAAATGCTGATACAGAGTCCCGATCTGATACTAAGCCTTAACTAATATTTTCCTGGATAATACAGCTGCATTAAGAAAAAAAGTACCTGCATCCAAGCTGTTCCTTCATAGGTTTTTTTATTTTGTTCAAAGTATATACTTTATATATACATATATATACATATGTATATATGGCTCTTTCTCATTCTGCATATGCTATTGCAACATTGGCCTACCACCTTCCTTGCGTTAGCAGGTGAGTCTATGATGCTGCGCTGTGACAGCAGACCCTCGTGTACAGCCAGCTGAAGTATGAGACGAAGCCCCCGCCCCTCCATATCAGCCATTGCTTTTTTTGTATTGTTGTCACATAAAATGGCTTGGACGCGTTGCTTGTCTATTTCACACATGTTAAGCATCTCCTCGATTGACTGTTTTAAATGCTCTGCTGTATGAGACCCATGAAACTAGTTCACATTCGGACACGTTGTAACTCGAGAGTAGAATCAGTGTACTGTCATGCTGAGATGGTAGGGCATACCGGGGATTCAAAAACTCCAGATGATGAAGAAAACCCTGATCCTCTACCACAGAGATGAGCTGGTTATCCAGAGCGATTAATTCAATTACCTTCTCTGTAATATTTTATCGTATCAAATGTGTAGTATTAAATGCTGCTCTTTTTTCACCCTCTCGTGAAATGGTCGTATTGCAGATGTTACATGTCACCGTTTGACTGCTTTCAATTTCTAATTGAAGTTATTTCCACACTGCAGACATTTTATCCACAGGTTTGCCAGAGAAACGTTACGTGCGTGTCTGAGTTCTGCCACAAATTGTGCTCTGACGTAAAAACAATGTACTATAACCCTATACCGGGTATGTATAACAGTGTATCTACTGGGGGAAAGTAAAAGTTTTGGCATGTTGAAGGCTGACAGATAACAGCAGACTCACCTCGTTGGCATGTTGTTCATGGAGACTCTCGGCGCGGTTGTGCCCGGTGCTGCTCTGACCTTCATTTGGCTTTGGCAGCTCCTCCTGCAGCAAGTTAAGCTGTAGCGGAGAACTGGAGCGAGAGCTGGAGAATAACACTGGAGGACCAGCTGCTTCCTCCTCTTCCCCGACAGAGGAGCTGGGTCGGGGTGAGCAAAGCAGAGGGCCCAGTGGGGTCTGAGTTTGGGGCGCTTGCTGTGGTTGGAACAGGGGCTGAGGAAATTGTACACTGCCAGGGGCAAAGCCTGTTAAGGTGATGGGTGCCTGGGGAAGCATGGAAGGATCAGATGGTGGGTAAATGGATGGGTAACCTGGAGTGAAAGCTGGGTAGCTGGGCAGGATGACAGCCATGACCGGAGTCATGTATGGGTTAATGTTTTGGACTGGAGCCATGGGCTGTAGGTTGGGGAAGGTCTGTATATTCTGCAGATTCTGAATGGGCTCCATCTGGATTTGCTGCATGCCTTGCAGGCTCTGAGTAGGCTGCATGATGCTGAAGTTGTAGCTAAGTTGGGTTTGGTCAGGAGGCTGCAGGAGCATGGGGGTCGATAGAGGCAGCTGTTGTGGTCTGGGCGGTTGCTCGGGGACAGGCTGGGTCGCCATCATGGGGAAGAATGGTGTCTGGAGTGGGGTTGTTTGGCTGTAGGGCGCCCCTATCTGGGGCTGGGAGGACTCTGAGGATGGCCAGGAGGATTTGGGACCAGGTGGAGAAGTGTAGCTGTCTGAGGAAGTCTGAGGTTTGGCACGCTTGTGCCTGGGCTTTCCTCTGCGAGTGCGGTTCCACCCAGCACCACTCACTGGACGTAGATAGTCGCCTGTGGCGAGATGGACATAGTAAGTTTGATGGGAGTGTCACTTAAAAACACATACTCCACACATTTGTAAATAAATACACACCTGGGTGGTGGGAGTGAGCCATAGAGCTGTTGTCCAGCTGCAGATAGGAGCTATAGGGGCTCTGGAGGATGCGATGGCGGAATCGATCCACATACTCTTGCTCCTCCTTCTGGGTGTGAGCTGACAGCACCTCCTTGGTGAGACCGATAAACCTTCGTTCCTCTGTGGCGAGGCTGGGGGCCAGACGGACAGGGGTCGGAGCAGCATCAGCAGGCTCGCTGCCCATTGGGGCATCCTCCAGGGCCGTGGCCTCTGTGGGAGAACAATAAGAAAAAAATGTGTTCAAAAGACAGTTTTCCAAAGTGACAAAGATCCAAAGATTGAATTTCTTTATGTGGTTTGTTAAGAGAAAATTTAAGTCTACAATGTATTTGTTTGCTTTTTTCAATGCCAGGAGACTACGTTATTGTAATTCAAAAAGATTTTAGGTTTACATGAATGATGTTGTGCACCAGATTTTTCAAGTATATTCAAGCATATACATAAATTTGAAATATAAATTTAAAGGATTTTCAAAACTTTCAAGACTGTGTATGAACCCAGTGTAAGGGTATGTTTAATACCTGATTCAGGCTGTGGCACATGGACGATGGTGCTGCTGTATGAACACTGGCTGGTGACAGAGACTACGCTCATAGCCTTGGTGGACATCGTGATGTCCGTCAGAGGCGCCCCAACGACTGCTGCTGCCGTCGGGGCCACTGACACCCCACTGTCCAGCACAACTGTCAAATCAGGGGAAACACGTTGAATAAAAGCAAGTGTTGCTGTTACAAAGAATATTACAAAATATATCCCAAATGACGATAGAGTAGTAAACTGTGTGGTGTCTGTGATGTGTTCGTACCATCTGAGCTGGCCTGAGCTGTATCAGTGGTTTCAGCAGGCTTGTCGTCTTCTGAGGTAGAGGATGAGGAAGAAGAGGTGGCCAAAGAATGGGAATCACTCTTGCGCTTTAGGGCTGGACCTGTACAGCTCTCCAAATATCTGGAACACACACATAAAATTAATAGAGTGACAGGAATTACGTGATCTAAGAGTAGGCATTATGATGCTGCATCCACACACCTGATGATGTTGTCCACACAGTTGATCTGCTGATAGGAGGGAATGTGTGTTTGCTTCCTACTTTCTTCAGGTTCTCTGACCTCAGGATTGGTGACTGCGGGAGGCAGACGTGCTGGAGAAATAGAGGCTCGTTTTAGCCAAAAGAATTGAACAGTTTTTTGGGTTTTTTTAATGTGTGTGGTTCTGTATTACCTGCAGCAGGTTTGCCAAGAAGAGCAATTTTGTGGCTACCCAGATAAGCCTGCTGGCCCCAACTCTTCACTCTATTCACATCAGCACAGATCTGCTGCAGAGTCATCTGCAATAAGACACAAACAATGTATCAGCAGGATTTACATTGGCAGCCGGTTGGCAGCAGTTACCACTCGCTTCCTGGCCTGTGATGTCACTGTGATGTCTCACCGGTTCCCGCTGCGCGTCCTCCCACAGGTTACCATTGCTGTCACTTGAAGAGGCAACGCTGATGTAGTGCTCATGAGAGCCGTTACTTCCCAAACTGCCGTACCCACTGGAACCGTTGTTATGGACCGGCTGTGGAGGAGAGACACAGAAAAAATGAAGGCACTGGTGAAACACTGAAAGAAAGATAGAATATGTTGAATAGAGAGGTATGTGTTTGTGTTAGTAAGGCTGGACACCCATCGACATGTATGTGGTCCAGGACTACAACTTTCACTATCAATTATCCCATTAGGCAATAAAATGCTTCAAAAACACCAAGAATGAATTAGTGGAAATTCTAGGTTAGCAAGAATAAAAAACACCAAAAAGGACCATTTCAAATAAATATTAAACAGAAACAGGTAAGCTGATTTTATTATACATGCCCTGCAAATATTAAATTTTTTCTCTTATTATATATATATTATATATATCAAACGATGAAAGATATTTGAATTATGCATTTTTTTCAGTACTAAAATGATCACCTGCAGGAAAAGTTTGTAGATCTTTGCTTGCAGGTCTTTTATTTCCTCATGGGTGACTAGGATATCGTCCGTAGTCGGTGCAGCAAACACATCTTCATTCAGTGGACTCCTGGTGACGAAAAACAGCAGTGATGTCATTAAAACAGGTGTAGTCAATGGCAGTACTTTCAATTATAAAGTCCGCCACCTGAGCACATAGAAAGCATTGAGATTTTATTTTTTAATATAAAACCTTTTTGGTCTTTGTGAACTTACGTCCTGACTTTATGCCGTCCGATGATGAAGGCTACCTTGCGGCTCCAAGGGTTGATGAAGCTGGACCAGCTGGTGTCCAAGGTGACGTGGTCTCCATTCTGACACCGTAGACGCACTGGAGAGTGCTCAAACGGAGACTGGCCCGCATATTTCAACACTGAACATAGCGTTAGGAGAAAAACATCAAGGTAAGGGGGACGATGTGGATGTTTGGTTACTAGAATCAACATTGGAAGAAATCCTCGGTGAATCCCAAATTGGGGTGAAACTAGTTATTTGTGTCATTGCTTAACCTACAAAATGTTTTTCCTTTTAACTGATTAGTTAAATTAGATAAGATTAGTATGTTCAATGACAAATTCTCATCTCAATATACTATAAGGTCTTTTTTTATACTTTCTAATAAAAAAAAAAGCATGTGTCTTGAACACTTACCTTTCCGGTGCATAGACAGCATGAGGGGGCGGTCGTCTGGGTGAATGCAAGTCAGCAGCGACGAGCCAATCAAATCCTGAGGAAGGTATCCTAGCAACGGCACAGCCCTAAAAGGCAGAAGACATCAAATTAGCTTCACCAACACCATCTTAAAAGCTCAATGTAAACGCTGATCGTGCGCACGCGCGTGTGTGTATTGACCTGTCGTCCACTTCCAGGAACACACAGCCAGGGGAGTGAGTGGTGGTGAAGATGCGCTTGTCCAAGGGGATCCGAGGTGCTGCACAAACAAATAACATCAATGTCAGGGACATGTGAGGGCTCTTTCTTACATGTTTAAGCACAAGAAAGGCTCTGCATACTGATGACTGATAGATAAGCAGAGGTAGTGAATTAAGTCATAATATTCATTTGTTCACAACTTCCTCAGAAACATCTCTGGTGGGCATGAATAAGAGACTTCAACAAATATCTTCGACTAGAAATTTGAGCAGAGGTTGTGTCCAAACACAAGCAAACAAAAAAAAAATGTAAAAAGGTTCAAAAAGTAAAGCTTGTTGTGTAATATTCCTATATACATAATTGTACCTTCATATCCAGAGGTGATACGTTCAGCCAGCGCCAGGCAGCATGACTCCTCCTCCTCCGGATTGTCTCCTTTTCCCTGCACCTTCAGCAGGTAGGGTGTTATCCGAAATGGATTGTACCGCATCTCACCCTCACGGTCCTTCCCACCCCTAAAGTAAAAATTGACATTTTTGAATTCCATTGTGAAGTGTGAAGTACACAGAAGCCATTTGACTCAATTAATATTAAAAGATAGCTTCCGTATTTTTCACATGTTTCTGATACCTAAATGACTAATGAGGACAACAATTTTTTGACTTGTTTCAGCATTGAGCTAGGCCACTGCAGCCGGCAGCTGCAAAACAGGCTGCGATGTGAGAACCATCTGCAGGCCATTGTGAACCATCGAAGTAAGTCCATTGAATGCTTGTTTTGCCACCAGCATACTCAGATTGTTATTCTAAGTGTCTGACGGCATTATGGAAAGGATCCCTGTAGAGTAAGAACTTTTCATTAAACTGGCAATATGCAAGTATTTTGTTTGAATGTATCTTTATGAAGTAAATCTTGATTGCACAGTGTAATGGTCACAGAGTGATGACACCATTGGCATTTAGATTGGTTCCTCATAAACCTTGCTTTTTATTTTGACTACCACCTGGCACAAAATCTGGCACAAATCTAACATAATGAAAGCTGACCGTGGATCCAGTCAGGCTGGCAGCCTGCCCCCATTTCTATCTGCTGTCACTTCTCAGTTACAGACTAAATGAATAAACAAAGTCACGTTTTGCCTTGTGTTGTTGGTAACAGAAATGATCCAGTAGTCTTTGCTTGTGTGGTACAAACAATAATACTATCATAAAAGTTATCCTCTGAACACACAAATATGTCAAACAAGAAAGGATTTAAACAGAAACAGACTAGAGCCATATCGAAATGTTTCTTTGACAAAAACAATCTCTCTGTAAAAATATGCTATCTTATTCTATCTAATTCTACGATTTACAAAGTCACATGGTGTCAGCAGGATGTCTAAGGGGTTTGATAAATGAGTTTTAGCTATGCTTTACTGACATCTATTGTTAGAATCTGTGCAATTTGTAATTTTCTGAGCAAATGAAATGTTCCCAGAAATTGCCTTATTGTGAAATCTCAGCTTTATGGAAGGCCTAGTACAAGAGAGATCGTTATTAGAAATTAAAATATAGTAAGTATACTGACCTTATTCTGCAGAAAAAAGACTTGACCTGGGCAGAGTCGAACAGAATGCCCGCTGAAGAGACAAAGAACAAAGAAAAGTTAGGTTATCGGCCAGTTCTTTTAATTACATTAGCGATCGGCACTGATTCACAATTATTTATGAACAAACTCAGCTAAAGCCGCCTAATATAAGCTTAAAATTAAACTGAGATTAAAACAAAGCCTAAATACAGTATAATAAATGTGGTCCAAACACACCTGTGTTAGAGTTGCTCCAGGGTGGCAGATGCAGCTGAGCCGTGTGCGAGTAGAAGACATTAACATCTTGGTGGAAGAGCAGCTCCACAAACTTGGTTGACTCCAGGAACTTCTTCTTGCAGCACAGGATGCTGGGAGCCTGCTCCGACGCGTACATCACACGGCCACTCGACAGCGAGAAAACCACAACGAAGGAGTCCTACACACAGGCACAGAGAGACGTACGCACGCACATGTAGAAAGACACAAGCACACAGGCGAGCCAAGTCACAGACACACACAAAAGCAGTAAACACACATACACTCACACACACCGCAAGGCGTGAGGCAAAAATAAACTTACATGTGCATGTATAACGCGTGTGTGTGTGTTTGCATTGTGTGTGTGCCTGTGTGTGTATGTATACCGTGTTTTTAAGCGTGTGTTCAGAGGTAACTCTCTCCAACTCCTGCAGGGTGCAAACACTGGCATCTCTCCTCTCATCCTGGCCATTTCGCATCAGCAGTTTGTAGTATTCGCTGTTGGCTAGAGAGCAACACACAAACACATATGATATCAGAAAAAGTGGTGACATTACTCAGACAGAACATAAGAGTTTTCAGTTGTCAGGTTACCTTGCACTTGTTTGACACAGTTGAGCGCGTAGTGTAAGGCCTCCACAGTGCTGGCTTTGCTGCGATTGCGTTTGTCAGATGGAAGCCTCTTCTTCATTTCAGCCACTGTGATCATCAGTTCTCTGTGGGTCCGTCCTTTGCTGCCATCTGTGTTCTCACTGCTATAAAAGGTCAGAGAGTTTAACTTAATACAATGCAGTGGCAAACGCAGCAGTTTTAAAGGAGCTATCTGTAATTTCCAGCCACCTGCTTCAAACGAATAGGGGGCAGTGGTGCCCCCCTTTCTCAATGTTTATTTCAAACCCTTTTCTCATTTTTCTTATATATTCCATCTGTTTCTATGCAAATTCATTATTGTAAGTTGTTAAAATTGTAAAGACTGAAAATAATTACTACTATGTATATCTATTCAACCATATCTTCGCCATTGCTAAGTTGTTGCATTCTTTTGTTACACAGATCTGTGTAGGTATACTAAACAACCCCCTGTAACACACATTTCAGTAAAACTGTTTCATTTCAGTTATTGTCAACACAAAAAGCATTTCATGTTTTGCCATTTGTTACAAAGTTTACAAAATTTACAATAATATCAGTAGACACTAGAAATGCCACTCATTTCTTAGAGGTTTTATTATAACATAAGCATCTTTTTGTACATAACGCCACAACTGTTACTTCTTCCCACTCTGTTGATAGGGTTAGTTAATTTTATCAATATTTTTATCTTAAATTATGTTCACATCTTAAAAATGGCACCTTTAAGCCCTGATTTAAAAAAAACTGGAAGCTCAAGTAGATCTCAAGTTTTCTCATATATGTGGTGCATATGAACTGAATGCTGCTTCCTTGTGTTTAGTTTATCAAAATTAATATTCCTTTCTAGTCATTTTGTGAGTTTATTTCGTTTATTTATTGGACTAGAAAGGTAGCAAACTTGCCACTCAGAGGGTAGTCAGTAACATTAGCCAGCGATTTGGCTAAATGTTTGACTTGTTTACAAGCTGTTTGATCATCTGACTGGTCATGTGTCTTGCTCCACTGGACCAATTTTCAGCGATGACTTTGGGGATTGCAATGTTGTCATGGATAGAACTAGTAGATAGGAATAAACAAATAAACATTCAGTCTTTGTAAGCTGTCAGCACAAGGTATCAAAACGTTCACAGAGATAAATCAAGTTTTAAAACACTCCCTTGTTGATTTTACCAGATACAAACCCACTGTTTTGATATACTGCCTTGCATTTAAACCTTGTTTTGAGATCAATTTAGTGATGTGTGTGCAGCACAGTCAGGGCACACCCAATCAGACAAATACCTCTTAGTTGAAGTTGAGGTGGATCCTGTGGCACTACCAGGGCTGTGATTGGTAGAGGAAGAGAGGTCATGTGAGCCGCTAGTCATCTCCTCATCATCCTGCCCAGCTTCCCCCCCTGAAGCTCCGCTCTCCTCCCCCCTGTGGCACTCTGACTGCGCCCCTCTGTCGTGGTGGGCCAATGGCACCCTCCCCTCCCCGCCATGTTCTCCTGTGGTTGATGGTACTGCAGGCTCCTCCCCATCCGGACCGCTGTCACCTCCAGGCATCTCCGAACTTTGGTCACACATCAGTAATAATTTACCCAATCCCAGTGGTCGGTAAAAGTCTTCATATGTTCAATAACAGGAATGGGTTCCATGTGGTGACGACAACCAAGAGTTCATTCAATCAGTGTTGAATGTTGGATGTTGGCCTTGAACTCTAACTGTAAGATAAAAGAAAATAGAGAAAGATAATAAGAAACAGCATAAAAACAAACAACATGGTAGAACTAGCTGGTATCTTCTGAACCTTTGCCACTGAAAACACAAAACTAGTATTTGAGGTGTGGTGCAATTCCACATCCCAGTACTATATGCACATCTGATAGTGTTTTGTATTTGCAGTGAGTATGCATGAAATTAATAGGCCTGCACAGTTAATTGAAGTATAATCATGATCGTAATACCGCCAAGTGTAATATGTATAATACAGCATTATGGATGAAGTACTGTAGTCCTATAGAGATGGACTTAACTGAACTATAAAGACAGAAAACACATTTGTTTGGGTGTGACCCCTCATCTTCCTGATTTTCATATTTTTGCAGTAAAAATAAAAACTGTTGTTGTCTTTTTGTTGGTTTGTTTCATTAGTAAGTTACTAAAGCTGTTGTTACAGTTTTCATTATTATTTACATATATTATACCGTCACTTTAGTTTTTAATATATGATAATATTCAAGCTAATGTCACATAAATCATAACGACACTGAATGTTGATGGAGTTGATTATGGCGAGGTAGTACTGATAATAATGATATAAATGTAGTCAATGGTATTGTTAAAATTATTCTGTTGTATTATAATCATTGTTATTATTATCATTACAGAAAACACCAGACACTGCTACGGCACACAACGCTCCAAACTCATAATTAGGAGGAGGTATGAGGGTTTTTTATTTCATTGTATAGCTATTGTATAGCTGTAGGAATAAAATGTTCTGTGCAAAAATACATGTTTTTTTTTTTTCTCAAATGTGATCGACTTGTCTTGTTACCTAATACTATCGGACAATCTGACAATCAGATGGACTCACTGCTGTCTTACTCACTCCCGCCATCTACGATGTACACGTATGAGCACATCTCACCTATCAATGCTGCCAACATCAGAACAACGCTGCCAAATCCCAGGCTTTACACAACGGCAACAAAACAATAACAACGTGACCATCTGCAGCCTCTGAGCTGATGTCCAATGAGACATTTTTTCTCATCTTTCAACCAAAGCTTCTTCTTTGTAATTAAAAAAAAAAACAGGTAACATCTTTGCTATCGCCAGTCACCTGCTTCTTCTAGCTTGATATCAGGTATCATAATATCAGCTATAAAAAAAAAAAAACAGATGCTGCCACATACACACAACAGTAAGACAAGACGAACGAGACAGGGAGACAGAGAGATAGAGAGAGAGACACACTGAGAGGTACAAACAGGAGCCAGGGAAAATATCCTGCGTCGTTCAACAAGTCGTCACTGCAGGATTACATAACCAGCTTGTTCAGTTTGGAGCGTATAAGCTATCCTACTATTATACCGTGTGCTATGTGTGTACAAGGCACAGACGCAAACCCATGCTTACTTTGGTGCAGGTATGATGCCCTGGCTTTGCCTTATTTTTACAGCACACACACGAACCTGAAAAGGCCACACTAAGGTCAAGTTGCTGAGACAGGGGAAATGTGCGAGTCTTTTTTCAAAGCAAATTGCAATTCAAATGTAAACAAAAGGTTAGTCGCACCACTAGAATTGCTGATTGGAACACTCAACAGATTGACTGACAGGATAAACACAGAAATATAATCTGTTGTTTGTTTCACATATAGATGTAATTTATAAGGTTAAAACAAAAACAAAACAACTGAAATATGTTTAAAGCAAAAAAACTGGACTTCCAGAAATGTTAATGAAGATATTTTCTAATACATATAGCATGGACAACGTCACAGATAAAATAAACAAGCAATGACCTGTGTTCCACTATTACATATAGGACTAATTTTCACAAGACTGAACTACAGTCGCCCACAATGCACTGCAATTCAAGAGAAGGTACACATATACACAAAACACAAGCAAAAAAGTGAAATAACAACAAATGGAATTCTTCTTCAATCAGACAACAAATTCCAAAAGGGGGCTTATCAGCTTTTTACAGGCCATCAGTTCTATTTGTGGCACTCCAAGCCCCAGTACTGGTGAGCCTCACCTTCATCAGCGGTGCATGGGCTCGAATAGGCAGCATTGTGATCACATAAAAATCTGCACTCAAAAGGGATTATGTAATATACACAAGGAAGTAGTCGTCTTTAACATGGGGATTTTTTAAGGGAGGAAATCTTCTGGAAAGGAGCAAATACTGCAAATATTTAAATACAAAACTACATGTCATTACATACACATACACACAACTTAGAAGGGAAAAAAATTGGGATATATCTGGTATAATAATGTCTATGTGAGTATCATGCAGACTATAGGTAATCTGTCTGGTGGCTGGATAGTAAATGTTTATATGTATCATAAACAATAAAATCTTCCCACAAGTTGTTCACATAATAGATTTTAGAACTTGTTCCACTCTGTATGGTTGTGTGAGGTGCTTGCAGCAGTCACAGTCTGAACAGTATAAACAAAAAAAAATCAGATTGCAACTATTTTGACAGCTATTGAGCTCGCGATATGAGCTAAAATTTACTCTGGTATGGTAATTTTTGCATATAATTTTCACTGAAAATTACATAAAAACTATAATGATGTGATTTTTGCTTGGCTCTATACCAAACAGTGTTCTCCCATTATGTCTGGAAAATATGATTTGTACATCTGAGCATCTCTTGCACCACAATTCTTAATTTATTATTATATGTTTTTTGACGCATTCTACATAAAAGTTGCAGCTCCTGAGATCGCGCTTGGTAATATTGTAAATTTGCTAATACTTCGATCAATTTTTCAGCCCTAAGCAGAGCAGTTTAGTCAGAGAAGATAAATATCTATGGTCCTAACATCAGTGGCTTTGTGAGTCACAGAAACCATGGCAACAACAAGTGCGTCCGTGCCATGTTACCAATTTTCAGTGGCCTCTGCAAACACTTCTGTTGTTGTTTTGTGTATTTGCAGAGAATTGCTGCATTTGGTTGTGGATGCTGTATTTGCAGTGTGTCTTACTAAATGTGCAATGTGGAATTGATGAGGATGTTTTCTTTATTTGATTGTGTTTTGTATATTTGCATCTGTTTTCTTAAGGTGCATTGCCTTGGGCTCTCTTTTCCCCCATGCCAAACAATACACAGCCTGAATTTGTATAAAAAAAAATATGCTAACATATATGTAATTCTTCTGAAATAAATATCACACCTTCTGATGCCATGTTGTCTTGTCACAAAGTATTGCCACATTGCAATGAGAGCATGTCTTCATTTGAGCAGAAATCACCTTAAGCAACACGGCTTGTGAGGGGAGCAACACCCTTTGCCTGTTTTTCGCCAGTTTACAGGACTAACTGTACACACGGAGTCAAAGAAGAGCCATGAGCAATGCAATGTTTGTGCCAAAGCCTAAATCAATCTAAACGATGTCTTGTGAATGTCCTCTGTCTGTCTGCACATTGTTGTATATTGATTCAACAACGTATGTGAAAAGCCATTAAGGAGCTTATCTTGTTATATCAAAGAGCTGCTCAGACTAACTTACATCTCAAAACACACAACACAACTACACTACAAATTCCAGCCAATATGGAAGTAAAAGCCTGGCAGGATATACATCCAGGGCAACAATATTTGGTTATGAAATCCCATTATTACATAATAACATCATTCACTGGCTGGCAACATGCAAACATGTTTTATCCACACCTTAAAATTAACATTTATTTAATTAAAGAAACATACTCTTATTAAGTATTAGTACAAGTATAATTAATGCTTATGATTGAGGTGGAAATGGGCTTACTGGCTTCCGACCACAAGTTAAGTATTCATTGTTGGGGGTACATACATCCAGTAACATAGTTTGTAGGAATACCTATATATAGGTCACCTCTAACACCAAGATTATTTCTACAACTACACAAACATACACACATACAAGTGATATGACAACACACATATCTGTTTTACGTGCTTTCATCCACTGGAAAAAAAGTAAAGCTCTTCAGACTTGAAAAACAGCCCACAACCCATTCCCACTGAAAACAAACCTGACACTCAGCTTTCCCCTCCCCACATGAACCCACTGCCCTCAATAACCACAGCAACCACAGCTCAGGCTTAAAGGAGAGACTAGTACTACTCCACCATAAACTCGAGCAAGATCGCCATTATTATGACGTTATTACTGTCGCGTTGTTACGCATGTTGCCACAAATTTCGCTGCAAACTAAACTTATTGACACATTACATGATAGACAGACAGACAGACAGATAGATAGATAGATAGATAGATAGATAGATAGATAGATATCTTTGTTAAATCCACAAAATAGAAACCCAGATTGTCTTATTTTAAGATAACATGTCAATTACTACTGTGTAACGCGATGGATTAACGACTTATGATAATTTCATGACTTTTTAAGTATTATAATTACTTCACTTTAAGCAATGTAAGCGTCTCAGAGCAACATAAGCTGCAGTCTGCTAATAGCACAACTCGCTCAGCGCCACTCGCTAACTGCAAACCCCTGACTTATGGCAGACATGTCATGTAGCTAACACATACTAGCAACAGACAGTACTGTACACTCCCCACAGCCAAGTCACGCTTTACTGTGTGGAGAGATAAAGCAATCAACTTAAACTACATAATGCAGACGTATACGAGTGTACTTGGAGACAAGACAAGAATTCAAAATTCATTTGTTTACATCCAGTGTTCTCTTGGTTGGTGCCGTGGGCGAGGTTGTTAGCTAGCTTAGCTAACCCGCGAACGACACCTCAAATCTATTATCTTCTGATGAAATATTTACCTTTCCAGCTTCCCGTGTTTCCGCTTCAATATCCACACATTGAATTTCTATGAAATTGATCGTAGGACTATGTTAAGGATATTTTTGGGAATTATCTCCAACTCACGTTGGCAAATCGTCATCCACTCTGAAGCGCTTGACACATTTGTGCAACGTGAGGCCGGTGCCGTGTAACTCCGCCCACTCCACGGTGATTGGACAGAACAATTAAGTGCCTTTCGTGTGATTGGATGTAGAGTCTTACAACGGGCGTGTCGAAATAGCAATCTGTCAGGGGCTTGGTGTCGGTTCACGTGGAGCTCCATGTTACACAACAGGGGGACAACAAGCCCGATGTAGACTGGAAGAGCACCTACTCATTACAGCCCGCTGCATCCAGCCTCTACTGCTTATGAATGAACACAGCCGCCATATGATCCCGCTAATGCAGTTAAAACGTCTTGTCAGCTTTCGTAGGAAGCTTTGATTTTAAATTATTTTGATATTTTGGATTTTATCAAATGTCATTATTGTCTATCAAGACTTTGCCTGTGATGATTAACTTAGTAACTTTGGATTTATCATTGGTTTGACAGAAAACAATTTAGATGTATACATAAAACAAACTAGAGGTTGACAGACTGTTTGAAAACAAATCTTAGTTGCAGCCATGATTTGCCTGGAGGCTTTTTTTGTTTTCAAAATCTGGTTTGGTTCACCATATAGGATTTGTGGTAGTTTTGTCCAGGAGTGGGGCGGGCCCACATCTCAATTTGGCCCTAGTTCCACCTAGAAGGTTAATCCAGGCCTGAGTCAAGAAGAGGTACTGATGTGTAATTTGTTACGATAATGACAACAATAGCAAAGTTGAGGGAACTATGTCCTCAAAATGAGGTAATGAGGGAAGATTGTTGGCACTGAGTCTCATGAGGTTGGTAAATAAATAGATTAAAGGTTCAGGGAGAAAGCTGCTGAGGTAAACAGCTGGTGTGGTGTGTGATGGTGTGTAATAATAGACCACCATAGCCCTTTTTCTCTATAGAAAGTTTCTGCTGACAATTATTCACCTTGCAACCTTTCTGGTGTCAGTGACAGTCTGGTGACAGCCTGTGAGCGGCTCATCAGCGTGGAAAATCCACATGGTTTTTTTTCAAGAATCACGGACGCTTTGTTGTCCCTAAACTGCTTTTGAAAAGCATGATCTTCAAATGTATTCTGTGACAGATCAGGCTGAAAAAGAAAATCAGATGGGTTTTTTACATCAGTTTTATTCAAGCAAAAGTCATTTAAGGCCAAAGAGCAGATTACCAATAGGGAGACATGAGAAATTCACAGATGAAAATACTGGGTCTCAACTTTGAGGAGTAGATGGGAGGATGATGACAGTTCCATGCCTCTATGATAAAAGCCAGGCCAGTAAAAAGCTTTAATAGAGGCCTTTGAAAATGATTACACAATTTCTTTAAGGGATACATACCACAACATGTATACAGCAGATACTTGTGTTAAGGTTAAATTCAATTACCATAGTATCATGTTTGGCCCATTAACTTTAAAACCACTGAAAAATATCAACAGGTCTTCTTGTGGTAATAAAATTCCAGACAGAGGGAAATAATACAGAAAGTAATCCCAAATTGTTCGTCTCATTAAAATACATTTATTTTAATAGGATGGAAGCAACAGCCAGGAATACAATCATCCAGTGATGGTATAAATATATCACACTGTCATTGCCTGACAAAGTTTTTCTCTGTACTAAAACACTCAGCAGTGAGCACCTAGACAGAAGATACTATACAGTCTCCTGAAGGTTATTTCTACAAAAGAGATTGCAAGAGTTAGTTAGAAAATAACTAAAATATCACACTTCAGAAGCACTTATCTTCTTACTACCAGCTATCAGATTGGATACAAGTGTGTCAAAACAGAGAACTTCATTAAAGGTTAATAAGCTCAGCTGATTAAGCAAGCAGCACAGTATATGTTATGACAGCTGGAGCATTCAGAAGGCACAACTCTTTCACTAGCTGGTATATAAGATCAACAAGGCGAGGCTGTGTTTTGGCTGTTCTCCATTGGAGAAACCATTAAGGCATCTGTCTAATATTACTTTCTTACTTTGTTGTACTTGAATATTTCACAAGGCAAATTTTACAGCACATCCTTGAGACGTGATTGAGACAATTCACCACTTTTAACCCAGTGTAGCACTTTTTTAATAAAACTTTGTGGCAGTTACTCCAGCTGTGAGGCTGTTGGTCTTAGCATTCAGACACTTATCTAAACTCCTACTTTAAGTCCTACATGAAAGAAAGATGGATAAGGACAGGTATGATCAGTTGTTCAATAGTGTGTTCTTGGTTAGCTTTTTGTTGTTGGGCGATCAATGAAATTCAAATCAATGAAAACTTTGTTTAATCCAAAATCAAATGTCTTACACAGAGAACTGAATTAGCAATCAACCATGTGCATAAATAAAACAAGGCATCAAATCCCATCATTCCCTGGTCAACTTTAACCATTCTTAAAATGACAGACCGGCAAATTATTTTAAAATGAGGAAAGAAAATAAATGTGTATGTGTTGGAAAGGGGTATCTCTTTATGATATGCAGGGTGACTGTTACAATCTAGACCATGGGTTCTCAGAGTTTTGGGGACAGTGAGCCAGTTCAGGGAGCCAGCAAATGATTGAGGCCCGCATTCAGTATAGGATTGGAATCCCCTGAGGTTTGTTTCTCCTCAACCTCTGAGTAGTGTATTTAAGTGTGGCCTACTGAAAGTGAAAGTATAGAAGTTGACAGATGATAAAACTATAATGGATTGCATGTCATGTCATCTTTCTGAGGGCTGCCATTGGCCCATAGGCTAAACTTTGAGAACCTATGATCTAAACTGCAGAACAGCATACCTTTAAAGGCACTTCTCTTAAAGTGGCACACAAAATCAATGGCTATTAATAAAACATAAAAAAGCAAATATAAGTTGAAGAGAGTTTACAACAAAATGTTTCATTTCTAGTCCTGATGTTGGAGTATGTGTGTGTGGGTGTGTTTTACAGTCAAAGATGATGCACTTACACTTTTTATAGGTCTTAGATTGGCTTGACTTTTTGAACCAGTTTCTGTAGGTATGGTTCTTTAATCTTTGGCAGGTGGTTTGGCACACAAAAACAAGTTAAGTGTAGTAAGGCTGGGTAAAACTCTGGTATTATCACATTTCTTTACTATGTCACACGTGCAAAAACACACACACAGACACACAGAGCAAACCAGGATAAGGAATGAAGACCCCCATACAGTAGGGGAAAAACGTTGTGGAGCTCAGTAGCCAAGTAAATCATGTGACGTCTTCCTCTGAGACATTCATTGTGCACGTTGCTCCTCTCCTCTTCTTCATCGTTTCCCCTACTCCTCCTCCATTACATGTTTCTGTTTTACGAGTAACTCCAAACTGTGAATGAAGAATGAGGGAGCTATTTAGATCAAGGAAACAAGGTTACACTTGATATTTGGGCTTTGAGGAGGAACATAGGGGTCTTTGTGATGCAACTGCAACAATACTGTCAGAACTGTCAATGACAATCTTCTCTGACCTAAGGCTCGATACTCACTGACAATGATGATGATGATGATCACAATGACAGCTATCAGGATGGCCCACATCTGCAAGGGGTAAAGGTACAACAAATTCAGTGCCACACACCTCAACCAGAATCATGATTTTTTTTAAATGTTATTATATTCTAACTTCAATATGTATTTGTTAAAGATGTATAGCATGTGGGGGCTGTAACTAACATGCTATTGTGCAAAAGGAAAATAAATAAAGCTAGATATTTACAGATGGATAATTTATGTGTAAGATTGCTCTTGTGTTGTGATGATACATTCTTGTAAGTGATAAATGTCTAATGTAAAATAATGTATGTTGCATAGTCAAACAAGCGTCCAAATTAAAGACTTATAGTATGATCATTTAAGATCCGTTAGAGCAATTTCATTTACAATAGGTAAAAAGGGTGTGTTTGCATTTTTTAGGGGAGCAGGGACTGATATGTGTTTAGGCACCTTGCAGTTCTTCCACCAGTACTTCCTTTTCAGCTTAGCAGCACTGGTTTCGAACTGGGAGGCTCCAGCCTGCAGTGCATCTGCTCGGTCATCCAGCTCAGACAATTTCTGGTCACGTTCCAGCACTTTGTCCACATTAACGCGCATAATATCCACCACCTACACAAAAAGTAAAGACCAAACAATTGGTTTAATTGCTGTAGTTACTGATTTAATGATGACATCCATGCTTTCAGTTGTATCTAACCTCTTACGATGTTACCAATCAAAACCACCAATCAAGGAACATCACACCTTTCACGGTGAAAACAAATTATAACCACACTTCTGCTTAACAGAGTTCGCCAACAGGCGCGCATGTGTGCACTCGCAGTATGACAGAATACACATAACCCATATGTTCCACTGATCCACAAACCTCACTTATGCCCCTCCTCTCACACAGAGCGGCAGGGTGGGGAGGAGAGTGTAGGCCCATGCCTGCCTTACGTAACCCTTGTGATTATATAAACTTCTGACAGCCAATCACAGGCTTTGTGTGACACACTTAGGTTAAAGTTCTGTGTAGGAGGGGCTAACATCAAGGAGGCCAGAACTGAGAAGGAGAGGGGGAGAACAGTTAAGGAGATTAAGAATGAAACCAAAGTGGGAGCGAGATTTGGCAGCCATTTGTTCCATGTGGCCTCACTGACATGGTTTTGAATATAATCCCTTAAAATTGGAGAAAAGAAGTGATCTTCACTGAACGCTCTCCGGCATGTGAGCGGACATGTGGAGGTAGAGCTACTGATTCCACATTGCGGTGATTCATGACACTGCTGCCAAGGGTTACGCAAGCCTCTGCTAGAGACAGACGTCAAGGAGGAAAGGAGTCATACAGAGTGGCTGCAGACAGAGAGAGGTGGGAGCCACTGGAGGTCAAAGATAAGAGTGGGCTAGGTGAGAGTAAGTAAAGTATTTAGTACAGTGGGAAGAGTAGACCAAGTAGTATTGCCTCTAGTATTTTTATAAAGTTATACCTTTCCTAGATTGCATGATTTAGAGATGAAGAATTGTAAGACACTAGTGACTTTATAAATAAAAAACGATAACTGACTTTGAAGTGGGGCAGACTTAAAAGGTCTCTCATGTGTTAGGTTTCTTAAAAAATAATACAACTGAAATCAAGAACTTGTCCTGATGGTAGATCATAGATACATTAGGATTATCATAAACATCAACCAGTGTTTGGGGTTTTGACTGGACCCGTAGGTTAGTAATCAGAGACATATCATACCTCATCCACCTGGGCCTGGGTCTGCTGCAGGCGCCTGTTGCCTGGCGCTGCGCCAGATCCTTCTGGAGGGAGTGCTGACCTGTTGAAATGATGAAATGTGTGCGTAGATGTTAGCTCTGTGAGATTTCACAAAAATGTGTTTTGTATACCATGTCACTCAATCTGCACCTGAAATTGACCTAATCCATGACGACAGTTGGCGATAAGCCAAATGGCTAACCAAATTTCAATAATTCATTCTTATCACAAGCAGAGCAAAAAAATATAATAATAAATAATGAATGATTACACAACTTTGACTTTACAAGTTAATCTAAAGAAACACTGCAGCTGAAAATGCAGTCAAATACTTAGTCTGCGAAATATAATCCTGTTTCCCTCAGTGAAAATGTTTACAAGACGTAGAGTATCTGTAAAAGCAGGCAGCAGAGGGTAATGTATGGTAGTAGTCTAATTTTGTTACTCCAGTACAAATATATACAGTAAAACATTAGAGTCTAAGGCAGTAAATTAATTTAGTATTTCAACCTCCCTTGAAACAGAATCAGGTCATTTTGGGCCATTAAATCATTACATAACAAAATGTGAGAAATTGTTTTCAAAGACATCTTGAGGTATTTCAGGCAAGAAAAGTTGTCTCTGCGTGACAAGTAAATGTTTGCTACATGGCACAACGCCTAATTTGAGGGATTGGGAGGCCCTTGTAATTACAAGAAAATCTTAAACTAAATCAGAATAAAACATCAGAAACTGAACCTACTCAAAGACTGACTGCTTATGGCTCATATTAGCAATCGTCTTACTGTTATTCCTGATGATGCTGAGGACGCTTCTTAAAAGTTGGAAAGAGAAAGGAACCCCTCCCCCATCTTTGCTTATTTTCTTCCTTATTGTAATATTTTACTCTATTATGTCTTAGAGTACTGTAATTATTCACTTACGTTGCTATATGCTACTATGTAACAATTTTGTTGTTTACTGTGACTGCATCTGAAATGGGTTGTCGGGAGGGATAGTGGGATTCGTGTTGGGGTTTTCTTTCACTCCAATGCAGACACTTGGACATAATGTGAAAATGTTGTACTTTTCTGAACTGTCTGGAGAAATTGAATTAAGAAATTTGGATTGACTGCTCATACAGATAGACTATCATACTGACATTACCTTCTACTGCAGGGAATAATTATGTTAAATATGGGGAGGGGAAAAGGTTGGGTATTCCTGAAGTGTGTTTTAAGTAAATATTGATCTTACACTCATGCTCTATTTTGTCCCTCTCCAAACAAACAATGGCATTCATTAAGCACATTGGTGTGTTTTTACTTTCCATAATTTGTCATTTAATGTTATGACTGAAGTAAGATGCCAAGAAATAAGCATTTGACAACTGAGAAGTGTAATATGACAATGGAAGTAAATTATAAAGTATGAGTACACTAGATGATGATGCCATGAGATTCACTGTAGGGCTTCATACAAATGTTTCATATCAGTCAAATAATTGACAATTGATAGCTGAAATTCATGGATAACTAACAGGTAAACTAACAGATAATGAACAGCTGTACAAGTTAAACATTAAAAGCACCCAGCCCATCTCAAACTGCAAGCATGACTCTAAATTGTTATTTCCTAAAGTTTGTTCTTTCATAATAACTTGTGAAGACTGCTCTGAACAATGACACAGGCATAAACCATGGAAACTGATTTTTTTTGTTGTTACAGTAGTTAGGTTGCTACTGCCACCCTCTGACTTGAGAAGGCATTGCTCTGCATTGACCACACTCGTCTCACAGAAGAAAAGAATAGATTATTGCAATTGGGAGGAGGTTAAAGGTGTTTCCACTGAATTGAAGGGGATTATACAGGATTTATTGTGACTCAGTGGAAGTTTACAACATGTACTGATACTAAGCCCAGATTTAAAGGCGAGCCAAAATGGCCGGAGATCGATCACTCCTTTTCCTCTTCCACCACAAGTGGGCACACCCACACACACTAAAATGCCAACACAAAACTAACAAAACATTTTCCATGTTCAAAATGTCCCTGATCATCCCTTGTGACAAACAAAGCTACAAATGACAATGCTAGTGGAGGACAAGAATTAACTTTATTTTGCCATTTTCATACATACTCAACAAAAAAATCTGATTCCCAGCTAATCAAGGATTGGAACAAATATGAGAGATAAAAAAAAAAAGTCCCCCCCCCCAAAAAAAAGGCACCGAGCTATGCAAACTGCTCTTTTCACATTTAACTGCAGACTCTATGCACCAACTCTCACAAGGCTGACAAACTAAATAATCCTCTCAACTACGACTACGCTGACCTTCTGACCAGGGCACTGTTGACAGATCCAAACCCACACACACAGCCTCCCTCTTATTTCTCCTGGTACCACAGAAAGAGGACCTTTACATAACATTACACCAATAAGAAAAAATGTAGACATATTGTGTATTTGTTTGCAAAACATAATGGTGAGTTGATAGTGATGGATGAGGAAGCAGAGTGCAGCTGCAACAAAGGACGCATTTCCGTATTTTCAACCTCAGTACTTCCTGTACTTTCTCCAAAATCCCTGTGAATGTACAAATCCAAGCCCTAATTGGGCTAGAAAAGTTTTCAATAAGCAATAAACTAAAGAAACACATAAAATATGAGAGAAGCATTCTGTCAGAGTTTGGCTTTTTATCAATATGTGAACAAACCAGCTGTAATCTGTAGCATAACAGAATCAACAAACCTATTTGACCAACAGCCAGTTGATCCTGAAACCTGGCTGTGACTTGCCACACAGCAGAGTGGCTGAGAGAGTGTGCAAACATCACAGCCAGAGTGTATTATCCTGTCAGCATTTCAGAGCTGACTATGGCTGGTGTCTCTCTTTTAATACAGCATAAGTCTTGGAGTGAGATACAACAAACTCACATTCCAGTTGTCTAGAATGTCAACACAGGAACACATCGCAGTCAACTCTCTCCAGATTGCACTGATGCGTGCTGGACTTGTGCCTAGCGTACTACATTTCCTGGCCAAAAACAATCCATGACATGCCAAACCAAACCTAACACTCCATGAAGACAATACAGGTTCAAGTTTACAGCCACAAGTTCTATTTATATTCTGCTGTTGAGTTTTTAGTATCCCTCAGAGGTTTTGGTGGCAAAATTATTTTCCATTTCTATAAGCCATTTTATTTGAGCTTAAAGTTGATGTGAATGTAAAATGAAAATCAACAAAAAAACACACAAAATGGCACCTATCAAAAACAACTGCAGATATCACACATGTCATGCAGGTGACGTACAAAAATATAGTGCTAATACTTTACTGTAAATAGCACACCTTCTCGTCTGTACCTGCAGCTGTGTTTAATTGTTGCTGTTAATAGTGCTCTCTAGTTTTGGTGGCACAGTTTAGGCTGGAACTGCAGGTCCAGACATTAAGGTTCTAGTATGTGGCAGCAAGCACTTCAGCTCTACATCACGACTGATGCAAAGCAAACAAGCACACAGTCAGTCTTTCCTGCTGCACTACAGAAAACATTACAGGGGCAAGAAGAACTCTGACTTGCTCGCCCAATTGGACAAGAAGAAAATACTTTTAAGTTTCAAACAACATTAGGGTTGTATTTAATAATTTCCAAAATTGATCTATCAATCTACCAATTGGTCTCTCAATCTTAATGAACTGTTTGGTTTACAGAATCTGAGGGAATAGTGTGACATCTACAAATGTCTACTTATAAAACCAATGTCCAAAACCTAATGATAGTGAGTTTACTCTTTTCAAAGATGAAGGAAAAACTGAAGAAATTCACGTGAAAGTGTCTGAGGCCTGGGAATCTTTGCTCTTCCACATAAAAAATATCTAATTTATTAACTTGATTAATATCTAATAAATAATTTACATCCTCAAAATGGTTAATTAATTTCCTGTCAATCAACATCTTGGGTTGGTAACTCCTGCTGCCTGACTTTTGCACTTGCATCATATAGATGTACCTTTGCTTTCCTTTGACTTTTTACACAACAGACACCAAAAGCTCAGGTGTTATTAGCATGAACAATGACTCCATTCCTTGTAAGTGCCCCAGTGAGTGATGCCAGGCGAATCCTCGTTGCACAATTAATGGGGACCTGAAACTGGCCTTCATAAATGGACTGCAGTGTTAATTTATGACATAAATGTCTGCTGTGTAAAAGGCCTACTGACAGCCACTTTGGTCCACTGATGATTCTTCCGAGGAGATTCTTGAGGCAACAGCAAGGTCACTATGTTTTTAATGAAGATATGTTTGGATATCTCCTTTCAAAATCAAGTCTGTGGCTTTTTGGAACATGTCCTTTTCACTGTAAATACAGCAAGACTTAATTTGTTGCGTAAAGTTCTCATAAACCCAAAGCTGTAAGACGTGTTCACAGAAGTAAAATTAAGTCCAAAGTCACATTAATTGCACGTGAGAATGTATTATGGAGCGAGTTAGTTTCTAGTTGATGTTTTAGTTTATTTTGTTCATGAAAATACATAATGAATGGGCCCATGTGGCTTTACGCATGCCAAATGTCATACCTCCATTCTTCACACCATATCAACATCCAAACTGTGACTTAACAAAACAGGACTATAGCAGTGGAATAGGAATTAAAATATCGTCTTCCCACTATTATCCGATATACTGCATCAATTACTACTTGTTAATAACTTCCAATAGGGATATATGAATACTTGCAGTCTATTGACTGTAGTGTAAACGTAAAAAAAAAAATACTGTAAAGCATACCAAATCAGACAGTTAAGATCTCGTGTCATGTGCTGTGACTCACACTAAACGGTTAGCTGACTGCATCACATATGGCTGAGCTTGCAATGTCAAACACTTCAACTCATGTTGAATGACAATCCCTAAATAGAATGGCAGTCAGTAGAGCGCATACCTCCACCAAGTCCCAACACTTGCCTTTAATTGAATCAAGCCTCATCACTGTTGATACCTTTCTGAATCCACATCATCTCAGCTTTACTTGGTAGTTGCCGGTTGCTATCCGTATTCGCTAAATATACAGACTGAAAAATAGCTACCCTATACAAAAACATTATTTAATCTGGTAGATTCCGATTATTTATAGGAACTACATCAAATTTTACTCAGAGATACCAACCACTTAAATTCAGCTTATTTTTCATCAAGATCCCTGTATTACGCCCTGTGAAATTAATATAAATGTCAATAAACGGCCTTTTGCAATGTTACAGGGAGTGGGAAAAATGTCCTGGATGCGTACATTTATCCAGATCCACACCAAAGGTTAATGGGGTCTATTCTGGGCTGAGACCCATTCTGTGTGAATGTTTTATGGAAATTATGTGCAGATCCCATCAGGGCTGCAAAACAACTATGAAACATCAAGGTTCTTGATTTTCTCTCGTACATTTTGCTTTACAGTCATTTTGCTTAGATAGACTTCCTGTGCAGGGTGGTGAGTAGGGGAAGGATGGGAGGAGGAGATGAGGGGATGGGGGAGGTTCATGGAAATAGGAAAACAATGGGTTTTCATAGAAATAGATTTATCTGGCCCAATATTCATATTATAACGTGACCAAAGCTCGATAAACAGAGAATATAAAAATAAAACATCATTCAATCCTAGTCAGCTACACCATTTTAATCACCTTATTATCTATAGTATTGACTTATGTTACCAACAACAGGTAGATTAGTCATCGATGCATTTCCTGTCCTAAATTGTAATGTTGTCACTACCTGATTTCCGATTAGTTAACTCATTACCCCACGACCTATTTCCAGCTTTTACCACGTAAATAGTAGTTAGTTCAACCAAACAGAAAGCTCGGACCAGGAGAAAAAGCCTAGCTTGTGAACTAGCATAACGTTACAGCTAATTGCTCATTGTTAATATTAACGCAGTTGTGACTCTAGATGTCATACAAGCATACAATGTATGTTTTGTTTCCATTAATTGCCAACTTAACTGGCATAAGACCGTTGACATAGTTTGTGCTGAACAAAGTTCCCAAACTCTAGTGTAACACTGCGACAGCTAAGGTTAGCTTAGCTTAGGGTTGAAAACTACCGTCCTAGCACTTGTTGCATGCTAGCAGCAAAGTTTTGGGCGTTGCTTTTCTCTGTGATCCTGTTTCACAAAATTACCCGGAAGGCCGGCGTGTTTGTCAAGTTCGAGCAAGTAACATTTGACTTTTAAAAACGTTAAGTAGAGACAAAGTAGACTTACATTGTGATTTGAAAATTCTTTGAAAGACACCGCCGCCGTTGCTTGTGTGTGGGCTGAAGCTAAAGTGTCAAGCCGTAACAGTTAGTGCTGTCTGTTTTATGCTGCCTTCCGGTACTGTCGGAAAGTAGGAAATGTCATACGTATGCAACTCCAGATTAATAATTGTACTAAATAAAAACAGAAAATTGAGCCATTTTCTTTCCCGTTCTTTTTCTTATACCATCATGGGATTATTGCTATTAATATGGCGTAGACTTTATAATAACTTTTAGTTTATGATGTCTAACACCAAAATTGTAAAGCAAACAGCCCTTGTAAACATGTCACACTACAAAAAGCGGGTCCCTGCTACTTTATTTCGAAAGAGAATTAACTCAGCAATGTGTAACTTTGGCTTATATTATGTGTGTTTTTTTTTTCTTATTATAGTTGGAAGCTCTTATTACTTGAGGGGTGAATTGGTGAATTTCCGAGGATTACCTGAATGTAACTTTAAAGATGCAGTAGCCTGTCGCCTCCTGTGAATAGCGGCAATTATTAACGCATAACATGAAATTATAACATTAAAGGGAGCTCATACTTGAAACTATGCTTAAACACGATGGCAAGATATCACACTAGCCATTTAAACAGAAGAGTGACACCTCATATCTGTTTTCACCCTTCATTCATTCCATTGGTCATCTGTCCAGCAGACATGTGAAGAGAAAGCAACCACCAAAGCCCGTGATCAGCATGTGACCTCTGAGAAAACTCTACATATACCTTTATTAAAGTTAGAAGAGTATTTTAACAACTTTAACTGACTGGAGAAACGTATGGGTTTGTAAGTGATTTGAGGTTTTTTTTTCTATAGATCTTTAAATGTGAAATACTTGCCTCTTAGCAGGCTGACATAAATAGAAACGAGTTACACAGAGGACAATGACTTTCTTTGTTTCTCTAAACATCCAGCCTTCACAATTATTTGATCTTAATTCTGCAGGCTCCAGGTCAGGCACAAACTGTATATTCCTGTCGGTCAATGAGCTGCACTGAAGGATTAGTCAGTGGGTTAAGGGAACTAGTGCTAATTCCCTGGATTGTTCTAGTGGATGGACTGACCCTAACCCTGACCCTATTGGAACAAAAAACAAATAACTAACACACAGGTTTGTTCACAAGACTCGGAAAAAATGTAAAAGACCCAACTTTGCACGCACCCTGTGACAGCATTAGCTAGACATTGTTTGACACAGGTGATTAATATGGGATATGAGTTGTGTTTTTTCAGGAAAGAGGCAGCAGCCCCTCAATTTCTGTGGATACTTACAATAACTTTGACAGTTGCTTTTACACAGTAAAGGATTTTATCCCGTAAGATGTCCATTTGTGGGTATCTGAGTGGATAAACATGCTCCACAACATACATAATGAATTAAAAACAACCTCCATAGTTACAACATCTCAACCCAAAGTAACACCCACGGGAGATTTTGGACAGAAAGCTACACACCAAAATCATGCCAAAACACAAAAACAAATGCGAGAACATCATATGGAAAAACGTGTTCATCCTCATTTCAGAAAACCTGGAGCATCTGAAATCGTTGAAGCTGTTCGGGTGGCTTGTGGTAGCACAATTTCTAAAACACCTAATGTAACAGTTGTTTTCCTTTATTTTGTCACCTGTCTGTATCCGTCATTTGCTGCAAAATGAGACAAAATGAACAAATATGGACATAATGTACATTTATAAAAAATGTTCATCCAAAGCTCCACGTTGACAATGGTTAGTTTGCACATTTAAAAAAAAATCTTCACTATCACATATATTTAATCTAATGTGATGTGCAACGAAGTCTATCGAGAAAATCAGAAAATATACTTTTATGTGGTTATATATGATACCTTCAGTTCTATTTTTAACACACCTAACTTTTTTCTATTTCTGATTCACTAACAAGTCACAGTTACTGAGATGTACCAAGTTTCAGTATCAACTACTAACCTTAAAGGATAAGTTCATCCAAAAATGGAAATTGAGTCGTAATTTACTCAACCCAGTGTGGAAAGTCTGGAACTTCACAGCAAAGCAGCGTTCCAGCATTGTCCCAATCAACTGAAGTAGATGAGGACTTGTTTTAAAAATGTAAAAAAAACAACTCAAATATACATTGAAATGGCTCCATGCAGTTTGTCCAGCATAACCAAAGTCTTCAGAAGCCCTGAAGATCCTAAACTGATCTGAAAAGTAATTATCCACACCGTTTTTAGCTGAAATCCTCACTGTAGCTGGTGAGCTACCTCATCTGAAGTGGCTACATGAACCCAATAGTCTGTTTAGGGTGTAAATAACATCTTTACAAATCAGTTCGGGATCTCAGGGCTTCCAGTGACTTGGATCACACCGGACAAGCTGTATGAAGCCAATTTCACTTTTTTGTTTTTGTCTTTTCTTTTTTTTTACATACCCATCTTCTTCAGTTATTTCGGAGAGCGCTGCAATGCTGTTTTTCCGTGAAATTCCAAAAATGTTCAGTGAACTGAAGCTAAACCTAACTTTTCATCAGCACTATAAGTGTGTAGACAATGACTGAACTTTCATTCTTTGGTTGAACTTATCCTTAAAACAATAATAACTGGAGGCAACAAATACAAAATTGCTATCACTTTTCTTAATATTTAAACTAGAGTGTGCATGCAAATCAATCCTTGAAACAAATCATCTTAATTGGAGAAATCCCTTGTTCAGTGGTTCACCCGGTTGATTATACTTTATATTTCATATTAACAGTACACTGTATTGCTAGTTGACCTTGACCTATCAACAGCATTGTCGTCTTGTGCTACATCTCTGCTACATCCCAGATCCTTCATCCACCGCAGCGTCCCCTCCAGGTCTCTGCTACAAGACAGAAGTGTTTTTAGGCTTTGTTGTTCATAAACCTTTTTTATGTAATATGACTTTTTAATTAGACATTTAAGTTAGGATTTCATCACCAAACTATAACAACTTACGTAGCTTATTTCTTTCTCAGCAGTGTCTCTGTTATACAGCTGGCTGGAACTCTCCTCCTGTAAATAAATTGTTAATATAGACTTAGCACATACTGCACAACGATCCCAGTTCTGTTTGCTAATTGTGTCCATGAGCTTTTCAGCAAAGGATTCTCTTTATAAAGGTTTATGGCACAGCTGTATGCAACACAAGGAGACAACATGTACCTAAATGTTCAACAACATGACAGAAACCCTAGTTGATCACATTCCACGTCTCTGCTGGCTTTCATGCTGGTCATCTGATCTTTGCAGCAGGTGCACTAAGTAACAAAGTCGATGTTAATGGCCTGCCTTCGCTCTGTCTTCAGATTGCAGGCCTGGTATGCAAGAGCACAGTAATGGTAAATGCCTCAGTGACTCGCTCGATTTAGTTACACCTTATCCCCGTGGAACAGAGGAGTGCTTCTCAACTCTTGAGTCTGAGTACATGTCTCCGGACATGATCTTTATTCATGATGTTCCGTGTAGGTAGAACCTCCCTCTGTGGCTGTCCAAACTCACCGATGGCCCACTTCTGACTAAAACCTTCTTGTTGACATTGCTTGTCTTACAGACATTTACGCTTGTTTTGAAAAATGAACACCTGAAGAAGAATTCGTGTGAGGATTTTCAGTCCATAATACAATATGATGTATTAAGCTTAGTTTAAAATGTGATTATGCAGAATGACCCTTTTCAGATGACACATAGTGTGTAATTGGATTCTAATTTTTGATGCATTAATCAGTTACATCACTAAGGTTGCCGCTGTTGGGTAGTGTAATCTATACATCATAATTTATTAGTTAACTGATGTTGTATATTAGTGATATTTTGTATTAATCTGAATCTGTAAAGGGTAACAAGGGACAATATCTGTCAGATAAATGTAGTGGAGAGAAAAGTACAATATTTCCCTCTGAAATGTTGTGAAGTAGAAAATATAAAATAGCATAAAATGGAAATATTCAGGTACCCAAAAACTGAACTTAAGTAAATGCACTGGATACATGTTCGCTGTGGGGAATCCTCTGCCGGGATCAAATGCAAAAGAAAGCACAGTTGACGGAGAACTTACATATCCTACATCCACCTCCATCAGTTCCCCAGTCTCGTTGTCCTCCGTGCTGCAGCCTCCTGGGAAACACTCTGATGAACGCTTCTCTCTTACTTTCTGAAGGAAGTCCGTCGCTGTCGATTTTCTCAGCAGTGCTGTCACATAAACAGGTAATGCATTAATGTCCCAGATTCTAGACAAGAGGTGAATATTTATGTATATATAGTCATCCTGTGCAATAAAAACATCTCACCTCCCTCACAGATGTAGGGGATCATGAGCATCACAGTCAGCAGTGTTGCAGCCATGTCCTTCACGCAGATTCTCGCACACTTGAGTGTTGTACCCCCTGCAACTGCTGGTACTTTGTGTTTTGTCACCTGAGAATCCCCACGCCCACCATAGTCCAAGCAGCAATCCCGAAGGGGCAACAGCCATCAGATGGATGTATGCCGAGCAACAGGGAGAGAACAAATGTGTGAGTGTGTAGAGGACACATCAAGACTATTGTAACGGTGTTTTGAAGGCCTTTGAGCCCATGGAGAGAGAGGAGATGTTGAAATATGTGTGTGCAGTCCTCAGAAGAGCCTTTGGTTTGGAAAGAGTTTTTTTTTAAATGTAGAAACTTTGTGTGAGTCACTTCCTTGCTGGGTAATGGGCTAAGATTCACTCACTGAATGGACATCTATACTATATTGAAAACAGTAGCTGCCACTGTAGCATTCAGGTGCAGTGGGTAATTCCAGGGTTCAAGAGACTGATCTTTAAACAAAGGAAATAATTTTGATTTTAATCAAACAATTATCAGAATACTCTCAGGTGAAATCCCTGCTTAGTGCCTATAATTCTACACTTGCTTGTTATGTCACAGTTAAATTGAGTCAAAAGAAGCAGAACGTTTTATTATGTTTTACTATCCTGGTTAAGTGAGTGCACTTGAAAGGATTTGCAGCAAAGCATCTTGATAATGAGGGCTAACTGTAAATACATGCTGAAGGCATTGAGGCATTGATGCTTGATGATGGTGCCACCTGGTGGTGAGTTTGTTTAATCTCCAATTTAGTATTTTGCATGGGATCCATTTACTGCCTCCTCCAGGACTTACAGTTGCTTACTGATGAACGTCAAATTACTGCTCAGTTTAGTGAGTCAAGTTATATAACTAGATCGAGATTAGTTAAAAGTCAGACTTATTATCAGTCGTAAAGATAGGAACAGGATATCTTAATATGAGAATGTTTTCCTTGTAATTATATGTAAAGAACACACAACTAATGCTACTTAAATTATAACTCAAACAGACATAAGGGAACATTTACACAGCATTTTTGCTTCCTTGTTTGTATATATCATTAGTTGCTATAACTTCTGCTGAACCCTATTTATATCCAGATAAAATGCCAGAAGACACGATTCTCTGGTAAAAAGGTGATATAGAACCTGATAAACTGGAGCTCCACCTACAAGTGCTCAGGTGATGAGTCGATTTAAAGGACCTATGATGTCATTTTTATTTCAATGCAAGTGTTCCTGAAAAAGTACGAGCTAGCCAGGAGTCGAACCTAGAATCTTCTGATCCGTAGTCAGACGCGTTATCCATTGCGCCACTAGCCCACAAGGAGGCGCAATGCTGCGTCCCGAAATCTCACGTCAATGATCTCTAACAAGAGACCGGCCCGTTATTTCTCTCTAAAGACATCTTGTAAATATGTAGAACACATAAAAGGGAACACATGTCTTAACAGAAAACAAAAATACTAAACACAATGGTTCTCACCTCCTGTCTGTGTCTGTCTCTCTAAGAAAAAACAACATCTGTGCTGAAGGATGTCATGGAAGGAAGAATGAAGTGAAAGTAATGAATAGCCGACAAGGAAACAAAAGCCGTCCTGGTGTACTCTTTAGAAAGTGCCCTGGTGATTCATATGATTCGTTAATATGACGAACTACGATATCATTTGGAAAAATGTCATTTGGAATCCTGCGTAAATATTATGTTTCTGTATTGTTGCTGAAAAAGTACGAGCTAGCCAGGAGTCGAACCTAGAATCTTCTGATCCGTAGTCAGACGCGTTATCCATTGCGCCACTAGCCCATGGAAGTATTGATCCAGCTGTTTTTCACTCTATTGGCCCACAGGTCCATTTTCCCCAAGGTGTAATTGAAAGCAAAAAAAAAAAGCTAACCTTCTGTAATATATCTGATTATTGTCTACCTCCCTGATTCAATTAGTCATATCTTACGCTAGTGACTTGCTGTGGGTGTAACAAGCAATATTGCAAAATTTGAGTTTGAGAATGATACTTGTGACTGATTTTTGATAACAATTCACAAACTCAAACATACATGGGTTTGGAACTTAAGTCTACAAACTCAGTATCCTCGTTTAAATCACTTCTCAAAACACATTTTTTCAGGAAGGCCTTTTATTTAGGCCCCTTGCATGGCAGCCTCTGCCCTCAGACTATGAATGGGTGAATGTGAAGTGTTGTAAAGCGCTTTGAGTGGTCAGTAAACTGGAAATGCACTATAGAAATGCAAGTCCATTTACCAATTACAATAAAATGGTGTACTTTCTATCCCTCTTCTGTCACCTATTGACCTTTTTTTACAACACACTGATTAATCAGGTCTTGTTGTTTTTATTTTTGCTTTTGTAGCTGGTGTACATTATTTGATCTTGCTCTGCTAAGCACCTTGTAACTGTGTTTTTGAAAAGCGCTATATAAATAAAGTTTATCATTATTAAGTATATAACTAATTTTATACAGCATGTTTGCATGACTGCTTGTGTAAATCATCAGTGGCTATAACTTCTGCAGAACCCTACTTATTTTTCATGTCCACAAAAAATGCCCTGGACACAAGACTGTGAATGAAATTTTTTTAAAAGAACGAGCTAGCCAGGAGTCGAACCTAGAATCTTCTGATCCGTAGTCAGACGCGTTATCCATTGCGCCACTAGCCCACAGAACAGGCTGAAATTGCATCATCACGTCTCCCAGCTTCAGTTTCCCCAGGGTGCAATCACATCAGTCATTTATTGTGTCCTTGAGGTTCAAAGATCTCACACAAGAGACCGGCCCGTTATTTCTCTGTCTAAAGACATCTTGTAAATATGTAACACGCATAAATGGGAACACGTGTTAAAGGACAACAAAATAAAAAATGAACTTATTTTCACCTCCTGCCCGTGCCTGTCTCTCAAAGAAAAAAGAACATCTGTGCTGAAAGATGTCATGGACGGAAGAATGAGATAAAAGTGATCATTGGCCGACAAGGAAAAAAAAACATCATGGCGTCCTCTTTACAATTTCCCTTTTCGATATCTGCACAAGTTAATCTTATTGCAGGTAATAAAGAGCCTGATAAGATGGAAGGGGCCTAAAAGTGCTCAGGTGATACATTTGATGAGTTAACATGACGAAGTATAATGTCATTTGAAATCCTGCGTAAATATTATGTTTCTGTATTTTTGCTGAAAAAGTACGAGCTAGCCAGGAGTCGAACCTAGAATCTTCTGATCCGTAGTCAGACGCGTTATCCATTGCGCCACTAGCCCGATGCCAACACCACTGAACATATTTCGGAATTATTTTCACTCTCAGATGTCAGCTCTATTAATAGACACCTCTGAAAACTCTATTAGTATTCGGTAGTTTTGTAGTCCAGAGGAAAGACAGAGAAAGACCTTCTTTGATCAACCCTCTTCAATTGCCTGATACACGCCCCGAGAACCGCGTATGGAAATCCCGCTCCTTAAAACTCCTTATGATCATGTACAAACATGTATGGCACAAACTCAAAATACAAAACGCAGAAACTAGACATAAAAAAACTAGGACATTATCTGATGATGATGATCGCGACCAATATGAGGATAATGTTTGTTTACATATATTTTGGGCTCAAACACTGATTGGTCAGTGATTTTTTTTAATTATTTGAAGCTCCTGGGGGAAATCTCGTTGGCACACAAGCACCGATCGATCAGAGCGCACAAATCCTGGTAGAGTTTTTGCGGCAAAGTGCCAAAAGGCAGGCAGCCTGATCTACCTGCCTCGCGTGCTTGTGTCGCTAGAGGGCGCCACTGATCTTTCCTTACATTTTAATTCTAACGTCAGTCTTCAGTATTGCTTGCTGAGAGTTCGGATGTGTTATTTAGTGCCTTAAATGCCACCCAGTCTTTTTTTTTTTTTTTTTCGATCACGCTGGCCTGAGTGCACATGTTTTGTTCTCTTGCTCACGCTGGTCTCATTTCAGAGGTGAGAGGCAGAGTTTGTGCAGGGGATGCTGGTGTGACCGGGCCGAGCCTCTGATCGCAGGTATTGTGGCTGGAGGAGGGAGCAGAGAATAGAGAGAAGTTAACATCAGTCTTCAAAAAGTCTTAAACTGCCTTATTGTGAATATCAGTGGGGTCAGCCCTAGTGGAAGTATGTGCATGCTGTGAGAGCCCTGCAGCTTCTTCTCTTTTTTCTTCCTGATTTCATCCCTCAGCAGCATCGTCCGTGCGCCTCTCTGACCCGCAGTCGTCTCCTCTCTGCCGGATCATGTGGATTATTTTGGCGTTTGTTCTGGCAGCGGCCGGTCCCTGGGGGAGCAAGGGCTGCCAGCTGCCCCACGACTGGAGACCGCAGACAGAAGCGTGCCGCGCCGAGCTGGCGCAGATCATTGTCTATGCCAAGGTGCTGGCACTGCACAAGGAGTCTTACAGTGTGTACAACTACCTGCCCTGGCAGTACGACACCGACCTGTTCTTCTCCGCCGAGATCGAGCTGCTGTGCGACCAGGCGTGGGGCAGCATGCTGGAGGTCCCCGCCGGCTCCAGGTTCAATGTCACCGGCCTGGGCTACTTCCCCTGCTTCTCCTACAGTGTCACCCAAAACAACAACTACTACTTCTTTCTAAGGTGAGACTACAACAGCAAATGAGTTATCATGACAGTTGCAGGATGAGAGCAGAGCCAGTCAGTCCTCCGAACTACTAGTTATAAGATGAAAATACTTTTTTAGGATTGATTTCCTTCAAAATAATAAGCTTTTCATTAAGGCTGCACACAGATTTATGTCCTGAAGTAAATGTGCCTTTGTCAGATTTTGACATGACATGGATGACCCTCATGCACCCTGAATAAGTATTTGGTCAGACATTTTCTATTCCAGATAAAAGACAGTGCTTGACAGAGAAGTCAAAATCTGTGTGCTTGAGAATCCTGCTTTTTGAAGCTCGTAAACTCAAGCCAACGAAGATGACAGGACTGCCTCTCTTTTACTGGAACAAATGGCCAAAAGTTCATGTGTCATGAGATTTGACAGTAACAGATTGCGAAAGGAAATGAAATGCTACGATGTCTGTGAATGTGGGAAACAACAGGGTAAGTAATGTTCGGCATGTGATGTGAAGTTGTCTTTGGCAAAGCAAAATGTTCATTTTCACATACAAATGCCGGAGCTCCAGCATCACTCCCTCCTGCTCACTTGAGATATCCAGCGAGTATAGTCCAGTCACCTCATCCATCAGGATCTCAACGGGAACAATTTATGATTATTTTTTATCTATTTTGGATTAGACCATGAGCTGTCCGGCCTCACAGTGAGACACTCGATTACGTCATCATTGGCTCCGCTATCTGACCCTTCGAGCTCTGGACCTCCTCTGACACAGTGTACACATCTATGAGAGTCAGATACTTAGGCCGGAAGAGAGAAGTTCAATTGGTTAAGTGGCTGCTGACCACTGGGGAATCACTGACAAGGCCATTAAGAATCATCTTGACAGTGTAAGTGACAATTTAAGCAGTGGTGGACTCAGCATGTTTGAGGAGCAGGGGCGAAAAGACAAACAAAAAGGGCACCAGCTGTGTGCAGTGGGGCACCAGTGTGCAGAGAGTCATGATGTACCCCAGAAGTCAGGTCCTCCAGAACACCCCCATAATGTTTTCCTTATGAGTATTATATAAAATCCACCTCCTCTTTGTGTCTGGCCCCGTCTCTCCAATGAAAACCAGCAACCAGTCAGACCTGTGCAGAATCTGCCACGAAAGGCAGTAAAGAGGGCTGAATCAGTCGTCACAAGCAGACGATTGGCACCTCCCTCGCACATTCTCTTTTAATTAGCCTCTGTCTGCTTGAATCCGATGTATTAATAATATATTTAGCAACCTGCCAAACGTTCCGCTCTGGTTTCAGAAACGTATGTGGCAGGTTGGTTCTTAAATGTCTGTGTTGCACAGAAACAACGGTGTTACTCAGGAAACGTTGATTGCATTCCAGCCAGCAGTGTAATTACAGAGCCAGACATTTCCCAACAGCTTGGAGGTAAACCTACAAAGAGAGAGAGAGAGAGAGAGAGAGAGTGATTGGCACGCCAGCGCACCAAAGGACCACCTTTTTGTCCTGCTGAAAACCCACCAGTTTGCCCCTCGATGAAGGGAACGTGTGCTGACGGGCCCGAGCGATATTTCTCTCATATTCTGCTTTTTCTCTCAGACAGATGAAGAGTTTGATATTCGCATGGGTGCATTGAAAAGCATTCCTGAAGTGTAATGTTTGGCTGTCCCATATGAGGGTCTGCAGCCGGGCCAAACACAATAGTATTCTTTACAGCACATGTTACACATCATATGCACAGAGTCACACTCACATGTGTGGTTGGGTTTTAGCTGCTCGCTAAAAGATGAAGGGACGACAAAGACGATATCACAGGCTTTTGTTTGCTAATTACACCTCCAGGGAGGACTTCTCTGTCCCCCGTTGTGATGCCAAAAACATCCGGACGTTATCCCTGTAATCTGTCTGGCGACCACCATCGGAAACTTCCTGAAGCCAGAGTCACAACAGAGCTCTGTTTAAACACAGACCTGATTATAATTAAGAAGCAACAATTGCCCCTTTAAACTGAAGCAGTAATCTTTCTCAGTGTTTACCCCCCTCCCCCCAGGAAAAATGCTCTCACACACATTTTCCTTTGCAGAAGGCTTTATCCCACAAAGGATGCAGAGCTATAAGATAGTATACAAAGCTCAGATGGATTATAAATATTGTTTTAATGATTACTGACTTAGCTATGCTGTTTTCTTTTCTTTTCTTCACCAAGGATTTTCAACATTGTCAAGTGCTTTGCTCTGATTTCATGCTAAAGGATCATTCTGGCGTATGTTATAAAACAGTGTGTGCCGAAAATATTGAGATCTGAGTACTGCAGTCACTTTACCTCTGTCATCAGTCTGGTAAATAAATCCCCTATAGGGCAGGCCTAGCAGTCAATTAGCTTAGCTTAGCATAGCATTGCATAAAGACTGGCAATTGGAGAAAACTGTAAGCGTGACCATTGATTTTACACTGAATTTGTTCATTAGTAATTTTTAGTCATGCTGGTAAGTGGATTTTGTTACCTTTGGACGGAGCCAGGTGAGTCGTTTCCGTTGTTTCTGATATTTATGCAAAGGTAAGCTGAACATCTGCTGGTTTCAGCCCTAGATAGATTACCCGGAGCGACGTCAGCTAGCTACATGCTACAGTTAGGTGGCCACGGCTCTTTTACACGCTCAGTGTTTGGAAGAGCTGCCAAAAATGAACATGACTGATGTACAGGATCAGAATCAGAAATACTGTAATATGATAATACTCAAATACGCTGTGAAAGCAAGCAGTAAAGCATAAACGGGTTGCTGGTTCTACTTACTTATCACAACAAAAGTGCTGTTTGCATTTACCCGGTGTGTTATTTGACACTAAAACACCCAAATATTCTTTGCTGAAAGAAATAAATTGTAGCTAAACAAATAGTGTTTGCATGTCCTGCTCTGCAGCTTTCCTGCTAACATGAGACCCCCGTCACAAACCTGAAACATATTAGTGTAAAGTTTCAGAGCTGTGTCTGCTCTGCAACACCAAGACCCAGAAACTTTATGAACAAGCAAAAACTGGACAGTTTTCATTGCAGTCTCCTGTGGACATCTATTTCCTGTTATAAGAGCCCAAACACCGCTGTCTCGGCCCAAAAATAGTCTCTCCTATCAATTATGTGGATAAGCTCCCAGGACAGGGCAAATCAGAGGCTAGCATGGAGAAAAATGCAACTGAGGATCTCCCTCAGGAGCTTTAAATGAGACGGATTGAGTGTTTTGCCTGAGCCACATACTGTAAAAACTTCACTCACTTCTTCAAGATTTCTAACTTCTTTGTCGAAAGAACCAAAATCCAAACCTTAAAGGAGATGAAACCAGAAGTCACTCAAAAATAGTTTGCAAGTGTTGCATTTGTACTGGGTTTCATGTTTGATTTATTTATTTTTTTTTAAAGAGTTTGTGTCACTCTTGTTATGCTCAGTTTATTCATGCGGTCTCTTTATTTATATTTCCATCATGAAGTCCAATTCCCTCTGACCTCCTTGTCACTGTGCTTACATCTGACCTTTGACCTCGGTTGAAGCAAAACATCAGCATTTTTGTGCTCTCTCAACAGGCACTTATGCCCAGCCGTACACACACACACACACACACACATACACACACACACACACACACACACACACACACACACACACAGATGCAGAGTCTCTGATAGGGACAACCAAGCTTTTTAAATCCCTTGAGGGATACAAGATGGACTCCAGATGTATGGAAACACGCTGCTTCAAGACTTCCTCCCTCACACACTTCACATCGTAGCAGGAGATATGAAACATGCACAGTAAATGTCTTTGGCTTGTACTTTGCTGGCGTGACTTATCCACATAATGCTTGAATTTCCATAAAAATAGATCTAGGTCTGCAAACAATTCTGCATGAATATGTTTCTTTTTCTCAGACGTTTTTTTTATTTTTTTTAACTTCAGCTATCAGCGTTATGTCCGTCAGTTGTTTTTAGGATAAACACAACCTCTATTTGCTACTGCCTCTGTTTGTAGGATGGATGAGAACTACAACATTGTCCCTCATGGAGTGAACTTCCAGGACCCCATCTTCCCCGACACGGCAGAAATGCACCGCACATTTGCCAGCCTTTTCCAGTTTTCCAACTGTACTGCTGGTACTCAGGTCCACAGCTACACCCCGGAGTGGGAGGCTCAGGAGGACAGCAGGGTATGTAGCCCATCACAACCACAACCATAATCTTCCCGGTGTTGACAAAATGTTCTTCTTTTAAAATGTCTTTCTCACACTCATTTAGTGATAAGAACATCTATTTTGATCCAGCTGTTGCTTACTCATAGTGGGAACACAAATTACTTTGTGAAAAGAGCTTAAGAGTCCAAAGTATTATAGTGTAAAAATAAAGGATTCAGTGTTACATCCTGGTGTTTTCAAAGGCGACTGTGAAGACATCTGCAGTGCTTGAGAAACCAAAGCATTTCCTGAGGTTATTGCTTGAAAAAGAACTCCCCATATTTAAAGAATGGACTTCATAAAACATTGTTTTTTCCAGCTCTCTAGCAAACTATTTTGTTGTTTCATAGGGATTTTTTTTTTTTAATTCCAAATGATGAGAGCCCTAACGTATGTAGCATCATATGGCAACATGTCCAGTGCACTGTAGTTGACTATAAGTCCGGTTTCACTTGGATAAGAGGTTGACCGAGTGTTTTTTTATAGTTCTATATAATAACGATAGTTAGGAGTAGGACAAAGACGATAGCAAGCTGGTTCAGTCCCCCCTCCCCCCTACTCACTGTCAGAAATAAACAATTTTCCACTTCATTAGACAATTGATAACTGATCATCCAAGTCAGCTTAATCAATATCTAAAAAAAAGTTTGAATCTGTGAAAACTCACAATCTGGTTAGTGCTACTTTGGTCAGACACAAAACCGAACACACACACGGACACACATTGTGATGTTGTGAGTCACTATCTTGCGGCTAATAAACAACAAGGTTTTCTGGAGGTAATCTTTGGATTGAATAAACGTGTGGTCAACCTGGCACAAGTAACCTGAATAAACACAAATGATCCTGCAATCAAGGTTATGTGAATAACGTTAGCTGGAATTTGCTAATCCAAAGTTTGAACACAGAACTTTTTAGCCTTTGATTAGCCAGGAGTTAGGCCAAGATGGCGATGACTAATACCACCCACCTTTGGGTGATGTAACACTGGCTCTGTTCCCTATTTTTGCAGTCAGTGTGTTTTCTTGATGGAAGAAGTGCAGCCATTGGCCCCTAAATGAGTTCCCTGGATACCAGCTTTGTAAAATGCCCTGTTGGTGCCGATCAATTGGCCAAACTATTGAGAGGAAAGAATGACTCAGATTGCTTTTTTTTGTACTGGAAAAACTAACTTTCCACCAGGATGACCTGAATTTGTAGGCTTTCAGCTCTAGGTCACACTCTCATGTCACCGTTTAATTGAAGACAGCTCATTTTCACCAGAGCCCAAATGACAAACACCTGGTGCTCCCTGACTCTGTAAGTTTCCTGCGTGTTGTCCCAGAGTCGATGTGAAGGTACCTCAATGGTTTCCAGTCACTCACCACTGCTTTATCCCCTCTAATGAATCCAAACCTTTGGTGTAATCCCCTCTGATTTTCGGTCAGTCCTCTTCTCTCTGTTTCTAATCATTTGCTGACTACTCATAAAAGCAAAAATCTGCCATGGGAAAGATAATGAGAATGAAAACATGGTTTGTATTTCCATTAAACTTAAACTTTTGGGTCAGGCCTGTGATTGTAATTACAGAGGAACGTTAAGATATCAGCGCTGCTCTCTTACATCATTCCCATGATTAGATTTCCTCCAAGTAAAATCAAAACAGACATTGTTTTTACTGTTACTGCTCAACCATTGTTTGGACAACTGACCCAAACTCACAGCAGAACAGATAACAAATTATAATCCAGTATCAACCAAAGTAAATCAGATGTCATGCACTCATCTTAAGATTTCACACCAAACAGTATCAGCTATAAAAACATTATTTCAACGAGTAAAAAAGGGTTGTTCCCACAGTTTTGTATTCCTAACAAAACTCTTTTAAACTCTACCTCGACTTGATGTCATGACTCAAGGACAAAACTTGTGCTTTCAACAAGATTTCAACTTTAGTTAACACGGTCTAATTAAAATTTTCCTTTTCATGTTCAGACACCCATCTGTTTTTCCTTGCAAAGATTTCAAACACGTCTCCTCTGAGGCTGGAAAATACACTGAGAGAAGGCTTTGGTCCTGCATAACACATAAACCCCTTTGTTTCATCCATGCTGCAGTTCTGTTTGGATGACATCAGAGTGGATAAAATCCTGCTGGGCACTGACGGGGTGCCACATGGATCCATTTTGGCGATGTGGAGTTTGAAGGTCCTGGGTGTTTAACAGGCGGTGAAGGGTCTTACGAAAGTGATATGTTTTAGAGTTGCAATGTGGGGGAGTTAAACCAGGGTTTTGAACTTTTAAAGACATAATATGTAGGAATTCTGCATTAACATGTCTAAAAAACATCTAGCCCTTTGTTATATATTTTGTCGAGTTGTGTAATTAGATTATCCCAAATGTTCCACAAGTTTACTCAAGGTAACCGTGCAATCATTTGGTTTGCTTGTCGCTACTTCCAGGACATGGAAGTCAGAGAACAGGATCAAAATAATTTGTGTTTATTTGCCTTACTTGTGCAGTGTTTATCTGCCCCAAACACTCAGATTAGTTTACTGTACATTAACCATATGGTAACGTTACCAAATAACTGCATTCACAGAGTGAGTCTTTAAATTCTCATCAAATCAAATCTGGGTCAAATCGGGGTCTCTCTCTTCTTTGCCCCTCTCCTCTCTTTACACGTCTTCATAAAACCATTTCCCCTCCGGCTCCAGTCAGCAGTAATGTTCTTAATCCCAAAAGTTTTCTCTGAGCTCAACTGCCGTTGGTGAACGGCTTCAGATCAGAACAGAATCTGATGTGACTCTGGGTCTTTATTCCTCCAGAGGGTCTGGCTCTGCACCCAACCAGCCAGAAGATTGGCTATTTCTGTTTAATTAATAAAATTATTCTTAATGGCTGTTACCAAGTTGTATTCTGACTAATTTGGGTTGGATTAGTCGTAAAATTAAGACTAAGAGAAATTAAGATTTTTATGACAGATTGCTGAGGATGAACTGAGGGTCTAACAGCCTGAAGAAAGACGCTGCTCTGTAGTCTGGTCTGTATGGCGTTTAAAAAAAGCCAATGCCATCTGGCTCGATGGCAGAAAAATATAGACTTTTCTACGTTTTCTTCTGAGTTTTGCATTATGGAGATATGATTCATTGATCTGCTGATATGACCATTCATGAGCCCTCATCATCTGTTGAGACTTTACTCTAATGTTTTCTGTCTGGAGGTAATTCAGATACACACTACTGCATTTTATATGATAAATGAGATCAATTTTCTTTCCAGATGTTGTAACCACTGGTACGTATTTATCTACAAAACCCTTGTTGGAGAATCGCCATCTCATATCTCATCTGGCTGCTCTGGACTTCTGGCCCATACTTAATCTGCCCAAATGACTGGTTCATGCTTATGAAACAATATATCTGAGCTAATGTAGGAAAGACTGCTTTTATCGTTAGTACAGTCTCACTCATCCAATAATTTGCAATGTCATCTAAAATTCAGAACCTCTTATACCAGAGTGAAACTCTTAAAGCCATTCTCATTAATATCCAAATGTACCTGGAATCACTTTAATTGTAACCTTTGTCATTTATCATTCTGTTCTCTTTGTCTGGTGTTCTTATTCATTTGAATTAACAATGTAACTGTAATCAGCATGGTCTTTGACCAAGTTACTTCACTCTATTTCAGACAGTCTTCATTATTGCCACCGCCCTTATGCTGCATTGGTATAATACAACGTTTTTCAGTGAATTTTCATTTTTTTGGTCAAAACCTAAAACTTATGACCACAGGTGAAGTTAGAGACTCTGCGTCTTTGCCTTCCGGCTCAGCTCCCTCTTCACCCATTACTGCTGACGCCACACCAGTCTGCCTGGCGATCTCACGCTCTCATGTTAACCTCACTCACGAACAGAACCCAGAGATACTTGAACTCCTTCACTTGGGGCAGCAACTCACTCTCAACACAGAAGGGAGCAATCCGATGTTTCCGGCAGGGAACCTTGGCCTCAGACTTGGAGGTGCTGACTCTCAGCCCAGTCGCTTCGTTGTGTGCTGAAGGCTACGGTCTGATAAAGCCAACACAACCACATCATCTGCCAAGAGCAGGGAAGCTATTCTGAGGTCCCCAAACTGTGGTTCAGAGGTCTAATCTGGATTCCTCTAGGGCACCTTCCTTTGAAGGTTTATTGGCCAACTGGGAGGAGTCCCTGGGGAAGACCCTGAACATGCTGGATAGATTATATATATCATCTGGCTTGGGAGAGCCTTGGAATCCCTCAGGAGGAGCTGGAAAACATGGTTGGGGAGAAGAATGGCAGGACTTCCACTGATGGATGGATGGGTGGATGGACTTTTCGTTCTTGTCTCCTGGTTTTTAAGTCCACATCACTTTAGTCATCTAATTATCATGTAAATCTGAACTGATCTTTTGAGATGTTCCAAAAAGGACAAAAGAAGAAAATCAGGTGCATCAACTGGATTGGAAATAAACTAGACTATGCAAAGTGTTATGTTGTCGGAAGTTCTCAGTTATAGGCATCGTTATACATGGCTGTGACAGAGAAGAAGAGGCAGAGATCGTGGAAACAAAAGTAGTTGTTTGCCAACCCCCAAGAAACGAGGAAACGAAAAGAGGCAGAAACAAAACCAATTTGGGATTGCGGGAATGAATCTGGTGAAAGTGAAGACGTTTTCTCGTACTGTGCCATTTCCACGGCAAAAAAGCGTACCGTTTTGCAAAATATGCCCACCTCTCAGAGGCAGCTTTATATTGTATGTCTGTCTCAGTCTCGGCTCCAGACTTTTCAAGGGCAATTACCTGAGTATTTTTGTCCACACTGCAGCTTAGCCTGAAACAACGCTGTGTATGTGGACATAGGAACGAGCTGAAGGTGTCTTGTGTTCGCGTTAAGTCACACCCGAATGCACAGAGAAGGGATGTGCCATTTTTCACCCACTGCTTTACATAACTAGGTTGTTCTGCTTCAGAACTTATCCTTTGCATTATAAAGTTTCATACCGCTTTCAGATCCCTCATGGCACATAAGTAGGAGCACATGGGAAAAGTCCACAGCTAGTATTACAGCGGATAATGTAGAAACCAGTGATGTGGGGCGGCAGCCAGCAGCACATTTTTAACATTTCCTCAAAACCCTCAGCGGTTGTTATCTGATGGCAGGGAATATACATCAGTGTTTCACGCCGGCCCATGTGGAAGCATTAGGATCTGTGAAGGAAATCCACACTCAGGCAGACAGGCATGCAGTCAGAGGCAGCTGGAGGTGATTTTTTCACCTACGATAGGTCCGGGCCATCTGTCAAAGGATTGCAGTGGCGTCGCACTGAAACAGACGGAGCATATTGTGTAACCATTTTCCTTACCTTAAAGATTCATCTTGGTCCCTGCAGTGTCCCAACAGTGTGTTATTTTTGGCTTGTATAAATTGTCCGTTACATAAGAAGCAGGGCACACAATGAAATGGTAGCTGTCAACATCTTTCGATAAATTTCCACAAAGTGTTCGACAGTTAGAAAAGGTATAAGCACAAAAATACTAAATGATTAATTTCTTGACTTGTTCCTTTCACTTTTCATTGCTAAAAGATGCCAAAGAACGTTTTCTTTTTTTTTTTTTTACTCACTCGTACACAAACAGGGCACTATGCAGGAAGACGTACGAGGTGTTGTCACTGGTTGTCAGCACAGAGAGCAAGCCAGAAGCGTTCTCTCATTTGACTTGTCCAGAGGCAATCTAGCATCAAACTCACCAGGTCTGTCTGGTGCCACGTCATAAATGTTACGAAAACATATACATCTGACAGAAGCATTTAGTTTGAGCCGTTTTGGGGTAAACATTCAGATGTGTTTTTATTCAAAAGAAGTGCAAGAGGAAAGTTTGTTTGGGAAACTGGAGAATATATGATGAAGTCTGGTGCGACGCAGTCAATCACATGTTGGCCTGAAGTGCACTTAAAAAAGAACTGTTGTGTGGTTTAGCTTTTTTCCTTTCCTTCAGTGTTTTATATAGATTCTTGTACATTTAAGAGATCTTGAAAGTTAACAAGGTAAGAGTCCGTATCAACAGGAGCTCCTCTCTCCTGAAGTGCTCTAAACACCTAATTTTTGTAGTCCCACCTTTAATTCACAATACGTCACCCTTCACCATGTCACATGTTTGCATAAATTCTGCCTAGCAGATAGTTTGGCACATAAGAAGTAATTCAGCACAGCTGCTCTGTTGTTGTTAGCCCTGCTGGCTCAGGCGTGTGTGAGCTGACCAATCAGAGCAGAGCAGGTGGGGCCTTAAAGAGACAGGAACTAAAACAGAGCGTCAAAGGCAGAGGGGGGATACAGAGATGGGGCACTGGACAGTTTGAGGAAACTGGTGTGTTTTTGAGCATTCAAGCATTACTGTTATTTTTCTTGTAGTAACCCAAAATAAAATGATGAACCTGTAGATAAGCATATTGTTTCCTTGCTCCCGTGCTTTGCTTGATATTTCAAATGTTTTTCTTTACTGTAATCTCAATAAATAAAGTTATATCTCATCCTCTCCACAGTTACTGTGCTCGGCAGTCCAAAAAGCTCTGTTTGAGGAGGAGGAGCGGGTCAGGACTCTCTCCCAGCAGGTGCGTTCCTTGGAGAAAGCCAACGATCACCTGAGGGAAAAGGTGAAGAACATGAAACGTCAGCTACGCCAGGTCCAACGAGAAATGACCAAGGAGCAGCAGACCCTCAATCTCAAACAACTCTACGAGCCGAAGACGTCCCAAACAAACCCCGATCAGGACACTAACCAGGACCGGAAGAACACGCCACTTAAAAAGGTCCTCTCCAAGAGGCTAAAAAAATAGAGTTGTTTTCTTTTTTAGTTTCATGCAAAACCAGATTTTGCTCACCTTAAAGCACCAAAGACAGATCAAAGTGACATGGAGTGTGAGAAGAGCTGTTCATTCAGAACAAGATGGACTTTCATTGTAAATTCATTACATTCTTCACGTCTTCAACCTTTTAATACGCTTAGAGGAACGTAACTTCACAACCAAATTTGGTTTCATTTAGGGATAAAATTGACCTGTGTCCTTGAGACCGCGACTACAAGGAGGCCGTTCATGCCTATTTACATCCTTAGACTTCTTAGAGAGAATGTGTGTGTGTGTGTCTGTGTGTGTGTGTTGGCAGTCGAGGGCTCTCACTTGACTTATATTGTTGCCCCAGATGAACTAAAGTGAAGGATTAACTGCCTCTAAGATTAGGAAGAGATCTTTATCTAAATCTCCTCAACTCTTATTTCATCCCATTAGTACAATATGATCATTCTCTCCTGTCTTAACCCCAAAACTGTTACTTTATCTTTTGTTAGTTTGATTCAGTAGCAGCACAAAGCCTTTTTCCAAACATTGGGCTGAGCTCATAGCTGGTGGATGCACTGTTGATACGATATGTGGACAATGTTAAAGCATTTAGAATGTATTATCTTGCTTTTTTTCTGTGCTGGACACATTATGCATTGTATGAATATTAGTTTTGTTGCTTACTTTTGAAATACTATATTCAAAATGCTCCAAACCAACCCTTTGTCTTTTAAGAGTCCACATTTGGCCAAGTTTGTCCTCCTTTACCATAAAAAAGTATAAAAGTTACGGGCTGTGAGCTTAAAAAAATACACAATTCTCTCAGAGGGAGCAGCTAAAGTTTTAAAGGCTATAACTAACGTTTCATCACATCATTTTTTTGCCTGCTTTTCATTCACATGTTTGATCTATTTATACCCAAGAAACTATCCCAAAGTTGAGAAGAATGACTAAGATTCTTTAAATTCAGTGAATTGTTTCCTGTGGGTGCATTTTAATGCATATTGTACTGGGTGACAGTGTAAGTTTTGTATTTGAAAACAGGGTGCTGAGCACTCATTAAAGGATAAGTTCACCCAAAAATGAGAGTTAATTCATTATCTACTCGCTCCGATGTGGATGGAAAGTTGGGTGAAGTTTTTAAGTCCACAAAACATTTCTGGAGCTTCACAACAAAACAGTTTTGCAGCATTGTCCTAAACAACCTGAAGTAGATGGGGACTTGTTTTAAAAGGTAAAAGAAAATACATTTAAAAAACAGAAAATGGCTCAGTTTAGCTCATCTGGTGTAATCCAAGTTCAGGAAACCCTGAGATCCCAATTAGATTTCAAACATTATTTACACCCTCGATGTTTCAATGAGCTTTAGCACCCACTTGTGCGCTAATGCTTTTAGCTTGGCGTCTACAGGGAAGATTTTTTGCTTTAAAAAGGGTGTAAACAGTGTTTTTGTAAAATCAATTTGGGATCTCTGGGCTTCCCTAGAACCTTTTACGTTTAAAACAAGTCTCCATCTGCTTCAGTTGTGTAGGGGAATGCTGCAGCGCTGTTTTGACTCCAAAACACCAATGTTTCCATCGTCATGGGGATGAGTGGGTAATAATTGAATTTTCACTCTTAGGTGAACTTACCCTTTAAGTTATCCAACGGGATTGGCTTTTCTGTGTCAGAAATCAAAGTTTTTCTTTTCTTTTACATTTTCTTTTTTTTTTAGCTTTCTCTAAACTATAAGCATCTGATTTGCTTTGCCAATAGCATTATCATTTGTGTTACAGTTATTGTGGTTTTTTTTATTAAATAAATGAACTTTTACAACACTTCCTCCGTCATTGAAGTGTATTTGATCTTCATAACATGCACATGTACCGTAAATTACTTAATAGATGAAATTAGGATGAAATGTTTGATTTCAATATAGAAATTAGAAACAAAAATCATCCAGATTATAGAGTAACAGAACAGTTCTTAATATCCAGTCATCATAATGTGTAGAAATGCCAAATCTGTAGTCTGGCTGTGTTAAAGTCAGTGTTTTACACTGTAAGACTGTTTTGAATATCTGTACCTCTTGCCTCATTGACTTTACCAGACTCGTCCTGTCCGCTGTAGACAGAAGAGTCTCATTTTAAATGTGTCTAGCCAGAACACCAGAACAAAGGGACCACTGAGAGGGATATGCAGTTCAATGTCTCACACCTCAATTGTAACATTTCCTGCTTTCTATGTTTTCAAGTCAGAAATGTTTAAGTGCTTCTTGGCATGCACAGTATGTTTAGTGTGATTCGCTGCTAATAAATCAAAGGTTTTCAAAGAACTGGTGCAAATTCAAAAGCATCATAAATCCTAAAAATAACATTGGCCCCATTTTGACCGCTCTCCCCCCTCAAGCTTTTCTACAGCACGGTTGATGTCCGGTGTGCTTACTGGAAGAACACGGCACCATTTCAGACACGAAATCATCTTGGCAGATGAAATTTTCAACACCACTTCCAGGAGAGCCCAACCAAATTTCTTCCATATGGCGCTGCCGCATAAAAACCAAGGCCACGAGAGGCTGGGTTTGCATGGCAGGAGTAAAAACAAGAAATTGATGCATTTCAAAGACGTTTTATGTCGAGATCTCTGTGGGATTGTTCTGCAGTGAGGCTGGATGCGGAGGGGACACTGACAGGCTTTCCTCTGGTTTGAACTCTTGTGCAAAAGAGGGAAAGTGTTGCAGAGACCAGCTCGTCTTGTCTCCAGGTTAACTTTTTCACGAGACGACCTTGCCTGCAGCCAACTGTCAAAATCCCATGGACCTGGGCCAAAGATGATATACACACACTGCCTTCTCAACATAAACCACCATGCACAGCCAAGCTGCAAAACAGATGTCAGGCAATACGACTACACAGTGGTGGTCCCTTTCAGAAGACCTGGCTATCTGTGGACATGGTTTATTTATCTTGACTCGTTTTATGTTTTCAAATGTTGCTACTTTCTCTGGCTGCTCTAGTTTCACCTTTTTTTAAAAAAAATATTGATAATCCCAGGGCATCTTATTGGCTAATACAGTTCTCTTTTTCCTCCCCCCCATTTCTGTTCATATTTTCTCAAGCAGCTAAACTTAGACTGTCACTACGTCTGTCATTCATCACCTTGCATGAAGAAAATCCACCAGGGAGCTTTTTTGACTTTGAGCTTTTAACCTTTGGTTACTTTAGTCTACACTCGGAGAGACGGTTCCCTTTTAAGAAAAGAGAACCAGCGCTTTGTGTTTTGAATTGGTCATCCCTGTTTAATCAAATCCAGAACAAGAGTCTACAATTATGCAGGTGGCTCTGTGAGACTGCACAGTGGTGCTTTTAAGCGAAATGCTAAAGCTAGCATGCTAATTTCCATGACCTTTATTCACTCTTATATTTCACTAGTATGTTTTATCCTTGTAAAGCTTGTTTATAATGTGAATGTTCGCACTGCAACCGGCCTGTTGTTCACTGATTACCATATGCTGATTTTTTATCCAAGCTCCATACTCACATTGACATTTTTATGTTTAGCAGGTGTAATGTTAACCGTGTTTACCAACTTCTTCTTAGTTCTATCTCTATCTCAGATTAATGTACCAGTACACTGCTAACACTTGCTAATTAGCACTCAACACAATGTAAGACTGAGTCTGATGGGAATGTCATTCATTTTGCAGGTATTAAGTGTAAAAACCAGAAGAGAAATGACAATTTTGAGTTAGATGTGACCCTCAATGAAAAGATAAGGGATTCCCAAAGTCATTAAGATGAGATGAGGACATGTTGAGGTTAGGAGAAATAGGGACCTAAACACTAGACACTACGGCAAGCAGGAACAAAAAGCTTATAAAACTGAAGCTGAATCCACAAAAGACAAGCAAGCATTAACCAGGATAACATGAGAACTCAGGCAGCAAACGCTGGAGAAACACGAGGATAAAAACGTACCAGGGAACAGACGAGAAAATAATGACTAACGTGCAAACAGACGATTAGACAAGGTGAGAGGGAAAGACACACTCTGAAATACACAAGGGGGGGAAGACTTATAAGAGACAGATGAAACAAACAGGGCTATCGAAGAAGGCAGGAAAAAACACAAAGAAAGGAAGTGGACAGTAAAATGACATATAAGGATGTATCCACCAAAATAAAACAGGAAACAACTAAACAACTACTAAACAAACAACAAACTAAACAACTGCTTTAAATAATTTCCCAGTCTGGGATCATTAAAGTAATTCTATCTAACTGACAAAAAACCCCAGAAAACAACGGTTTGGCATTTGTGTTGTTGCTAGAGGAAAAGTTGTTGGATCACCAAATTCAGGAGGATTGATACTCTGGACTTCATGAATGTACAGATTTAGAGGCGATCCATCTGACACTTCCTGAGACATATTTCATTCAGGACCACGGTGATGGACGGACCGAACAACCCTAGAGCCATATTTCTAGTCTAAAAGAGGGAGAATGTGTAACATCTCCAGCATCTGCGATTCAGATCAAATCAGAAATGTGATATCATGTTGCACCCAAGTGCAAGCCAGCGATACCTTTTCACCTTCCTCACAGCTCTGTCAGTCTGTCGTCTGCTTTGCAAAGAGAACATTACCCAGCACTTCCATGAACATGGCTTCGATTTGAGTGGAAACGTTTCCTCGTCATCTCTTGACGAGCTGCACTTTGGCGGGGAGGAGGGGGTTTTTCATATTGTCTGTTTCGATAGGGATGACTGATGTGTGTGTTGCCCTCAGAGACCCGTGCCCTGCCCGTGTTTAAGCCTCAGACCTTTACTCTCAGCTCAACCGAGGGAAATTCAGCACAAGTATCTTGGCGAGCCAAAAAAAAAAACTGAGCTCAGTATTTAACGTTCAGGCTACAATAATGACCATAGCACTAGATTAAATTCCAAGACCCAGATATGGCACGCAAAAGGGCCAATGGTTCAGGCTATGGGAATCTGGATTTGACTTTTTTTCACTCTGGGAAATAATTGTTCTTATCCACAGTTACTGCTTATGGAGACCATGACACACAATCTTTGTTCCACCTGGGAAATCACTCTTGGAGTACGCACAAGTGTGTATGCCTTTGGTTCTTCTGTCATCTCTTCATTATTTAACCTTCTTTTTCCTTCCCTCCAATTCTTTTTCACATTTGGCCAAAAGTAAACCACTGATTTCACTTTCCTGAACAACCTCTTTCACTCCTCGCCCTCCTCTTACCTCCCCCTCTCTTTCTCCCTCCAACCTTCACTTGTAATTACTCCTCTCTGCGTTTGGGTTGCTGACGAGGTCCACGAGAGACGCAGGAGGAATTTGACTTCATGTGTTTGTTGTTAGCGCTGCCACGCCGTTTTTATATCTAATCGTTAGACTCAAGGATGTTGGGTTTACGTTGGTGTATTTTCCAGCCTGCATGTTTATGGCATTTCTGGGTGATTGTTCTGGAGTCGAGGCTTTTCTGCGTTTCATTCTGGACGGCATGTGAAGGTTTTGCATAGTTTTCAGAGAAGAGTATCCTGCTGTGGGTTGACTGTTGTTGGTAAATGCACCAGTTTTGTGGGTAGCTGGTGGTTGAGGTTGCTATTCTGAGAAGCACTGAGGTGTGGTGTGCATCTCAGATGTGAGTGGGTGCGAGTTGGTCGGTGCTTCAGATCTGAATATCAAAACTCAACGGGGATGAGGTTTCGGAGGTGACTGGGAGACAAGTCTAAAGATACTCCACCCAGTAACGTTTGACCGCTTATAGAGAGTAAAATCTGTGTTCTATTCAGTGGCCAGAATAAATGTAGCTACATAAACCAGTGTATCAAAGCTAGCTAGCTATGCAAGCCAACTGCTTCAACCAATCGGTGTGAGCAGCCCCACTCACAAATACTGAAAATGTAACTACCATTGATCTTTTGGGGACAGCCTCATATAAAAGTACATGTTAGGAAAACAACATGTCACATTTTGGCTGTTCTACAAACAGAGAGAGAGGCAGAGAAATGTAATCTCTTTTCCCTTAAAATGGATTACAATGATGTATCATAAAGGGAATTGGGGACTTAAGGGCAGGACAGGTAATCGAAATGTAATTGAAACTACAATAGAAGCTGTCCTTTGGTCCTCGGTCTTCAGATGTTCGAAAACATGTTTGTTTGGTACAGACCCCAACAATTATGACATCATTATAATTTGAATAGGTTTTTCCGTAAAAATGAAAATTGTCATGCACAAATGATCATTCCCACTAATCGTGGGAATCATATTGTAATATCTATTGTGCAGCCCTGAAGTTAATCACTTCATTAATAATTATTGTACATTCAGGGTTTAAGGGGTATTTGAGGAATAAACCACTAAGTGCTATCAGGTGCAGTATAATGCACATTAATGTACTGTATGCACATGGCTTTATACTACTGTGGGATTTGCCTGGAACTAATATAGTTAGAGGTGCATTTTGGTCTTTTGATGTGTAGAATAAACACAGAAAAGACAAAGACAGACCGAAAAAGAATACCCATAACTATGTAATTAGCATTTATTGGTTGAAACAGATTATTGTTTGTTATCATTGTTGGTTTTCTCCTATGAAACATCTGATGTGAGTCACTGGGCGTGTTAGAGCAAATTTCATTTGCAGCTATCTTGATCAACAGTGCTCCTTGCACTTTGGTGCAGACCTATCCTTATAATAAGCCTGAGCATGTTATTTGGGCAGAAATTACTGCCTGAGAAGAGTTTCCGAAAGCCCAGTTCTGTACTCTTCAAATGCACAGTGTGTGTGTGTGAGTATGTGCATGTAGTGGACTGGTGGACGGGGCTTCAGTAAATCAAATTTTTCCTTGGTGTTTGCCCAAAAAGGTTTTACTGAGGATTTTGTTTGGTGGTAAAACTGAAAAAAATAAATAAAAATAAATTAAAAAATATAAAAATCTACAAGCTTCCCAGTTTGAATGAAGGGTCTAGGGGCCAAGACATTAAGAGGAAGCCATTTAAAACTTTTATAGAAGAATAAAAATCAGCAGAAATGTGGCTTGAAAAAAAAAAATACTGCAGCAGTAAATGAAACTGGATTATTAGGACATCATTCACATTTCATACGTTTCTCTGTCGGCATCCTCACTGACTGTGACCCGACAATGTGACCTCAGACGACCCAGAATTCCACTCTGTATCCTGTCTGATGTCTGCTTTGATCCATTGTCCCCACAGAATCAGACAGATCCCATTCTGAATGTGCAAAGGTGTGGAAACAACACTCTTTCATGATTCCCTCTCCATCTATCCTGCTCTTTTCATGTTTTTCTTCTGACGATGTGCTTTCTTTTCATCTGCCGTGGTCGGGGACTGTGCCGCCTGACAGACAGAGTCTGGGGGGAAACTCCCAACTCCGTCCAGTATCAGATGTATTACTAATGCGAGCACCATGGATGTCAAGTTTCTGGCGATGTTTGACCCTAATTGTAGGCTGAGTTTTCCCAAAAGTGGAAAATTAGTGGCTCTCCTCATGTTGCCAGATACTCTCCATCCTGCTCTCCATCCTGTTTATTATTACCAACTGTGGTTTGCACAGTCATGCAGGACTTTTAGGGTCTGCAGCTTTTCATAAACTGCGGTGCTTTGGCTTCAGGAGCTTAAGTACTCTGCGGTGATTCTCCAAGATTCAGTCCATGTTTTTCAGAAGGAGGTTTCCGAACATCTCTTTGGATTTGAAAGAAACTCGGTCAGATTTAGGCTTGGAGAACTGCTTCATCTCTCCCACTCAGATCTGCTGAGATGAGTCATTCACAGTGAGTGATTGGTTCATAAACGACCCGTCACTCATCTCCAGGGCATGAAGAGGAGGGTGATCTCACCGTGTAGTTCGGTCGCTCACCCTCCGCCGTGCTCCAGCACCTCAGGGACTTTGACTTGCTCAAACTCAAACAACCTGGTTTTACTCCTACAACAATGTGAGGCCACAGGACCGAGGAGAAGTGGAGCTGGAAAATCCTTTTTACATTAATGATTTGTGTCTGTTTTTCCGCGTTTCGGTCCAAAGAAAACACTTGGCCAAGATGTTCTGAGCCGATGACGCTGCATCCAAAACAAATGTACTAGATAGAAGACAAAGGTCCGAGTGATTATGTGTAGAGGAAAGAAAAGAGTGTGTGTGTGTTTATTTGGTATTTTGCTCATAAAGCCTTTTTAAATCTGTCCACACAACTTAAGCTTCCAGGCTGCATGCTGCGGTGTGTGAGAGATCCTTTAGTCTTTAGTTATAATCAAAACAACGAGAACGTCTTATTCTTTGCTTGTAGCCAACATAATATAGGACTTTGTGCAGCGGGCTGCTTGATGAGATTAACTTTTGGATGTTCCCCTGTGTGCCTTATGAACAATAAACAGCACAACTGACTAGACATGGCGTGTCATTGAATTTGTTGTTACCTCCACCAAGGAGGTTATGTTTTCATTTGTCTGTTTCTACTGAGATTTTGGTGAAATTTGCTGTTAAGTTCAGCCAGGAAAAGCGGAGTGGGTTTTAGCGCAGAATATTTATAAATAGGAGGTCAAGCTCCTTAGTTCCTTATTCCTTCACCGTATTGCCCTTATGCACAATATAACGTAAACAGCAAAACATTTTAATGCACTGTGCAATTTGCAGCCATATGTGTAACTATGCATGTACGGCTGTAGCATTACCTGCACAGAAAAAGAAAAAAAATTGCTGCAGGCCGACATAATGCAGGTGGCAGTTAAATTTCCCACAAAACTGTAACTTGCAAAACAAATTTGTACTTTATAAAGCCAATTTTTAGGAGACAAAGTTGACATATCACAGATGCAGCAAATTGTTACTTACAGTTGGTCCTGCAGAAGGCAGGATGTTTGAGGTGCAGGGTTGAAAAAAATAAAAAAGTGCACAGTTGTACATGGCGGGGCACCCGCTTAAAGGTTTTGAGGAGGGTTACTGCATACATGAAAAAAATCAGTGTAAAGCCTTTTGTGGCTCCAGAGAAAGTGGGATGTAATCTGATAAATTGCTTCCAGTGATGTCACTCAGTGGCTTAGTTGCATTGTGGGTAACCAGGTTTTTAAAAGTAAGAAGAATGTGTGGAATAAAAAACGCTGATCTTTGATTCTGCTGTACTAATTTGGGTCATTTGTATTTAATGACATACCACTGGACTGCTTTTCAAAACCTGATTCTTACATTACCCACAATGCAACGTGAGTGACATCACTAGATGCAGTTAAGTTACAAGTGGCTTCCCCTGGAGCTGCAAAAAGCTTTTATTTTTCACACATGCTGTAGTGCTCCCTAAGACATGTAAATACACTTTAATCTGTAAAATTGAATAATAATAATATTTGACAGGAAGAGTGTAGAAAAAGTGTGAAAAGCTCAAACAACTCTCCGTGCCTGTTGAAGCACACATGTTGAAGGACAACATGGACTTAATGGGCACATAAAACTCCTGAGAGCACTGACAGACAGACGCACAATAGATTCCTGCTGACAGACGGGAGGGCAGTGTGTGCGCTCGCTCTTTGACTCTGCACAACACATTTCATTTCAAACCTTAACTCAACACTTTGACATAAGGTGAAACAGGTAACCTTGAGTAATGAAGGGTTATAAAGAGAGGGATTTGAGAATACGTTTTTTTCTCAAAAACATGTCATTAGACCCACTGAAGTCATTTTCAGTGACCTGCAGTATTGAAACAAGTATCTCTATAATTATTGGGGTATTAATGGTAGGTTACAGCAGGTGACCTTGGAGGTGACAAAGATGTGGGCCTGTCAGATAGCCGTGAAAGTCACAAACACACTGAGTTCAACGGCGTGTTCGGCTTTTTAGCTGTGCTAACAGTATGCTAAAAAGTTCCAGGGATGACAATGTTATTCTGTCTAATTTTCCATGAGGTTGACAACAGTGATTTTATCTCGAATGTCTCAAAAATATTGGATGAATTCTATTCGGTACAAAAGTTCATTTTCATTTTCCCACAGTGAATGCCGGCAAAACTAATGACATTCTCAGCAAGTGCCAAGCTAATGAGCAAATGTTAGCATGCTAACAAGCCAGATTAACCTTCCTCTATCTTATTTATAATGCGAGCAGGCTGCACTGCTGAGGGTTTCAATTGTGCGTATATTTGCTAAAGAGACATGTTGTTATGGTAAGCTACAGATTTTGTTGACTATGGCACTGTGCAACTGGAACACTTTGGGGAAATTCTGACCCTGACTTTGACCGAAACACAGCATAAGATGGTAGACAAGGATAATCTGTACTTTACAATGGTAAATGAAAGTGTCAACTCAATGTTATTGTCTCTTTGAGCACCTTAGCATGCTTAAGTTAGCATTTAGCTGAAAGTTGGATAAAGGAAGCTAGGCTACAGCCTCAGAGCTAGCATGGCAGATATAAATTAATGATTATATTAGTGACTTCCTTAAAAATCCCAACAGTCATTATATCTCTGCCAGGGACAGAGATGTTCCTCCAACCAGAAGATTTAAGCTCCGCCCATAACCCTGTTTGCATCTATGCGCAGCCATATGGCTTGCCGATACATTTTGGCAGACCTCCAAATCAGCATTTTGTTTTCAATGCTCCTCTAAGGTTTCAAATTGCCAACACCGCTCTAATAAATCAACATACAAACAATGAAGTTGAGTCAGTCATATCAGTGTGGTTCACTCCTGGCTCGTCACTGCATCAAGTCTCGATTTCACATTCCATGCAAGCATGGGCAACAGCACCCCAAAGTCATGCAGGGAGGAGGATGTGGACTAAGCACAATCTTCATCTGTGTTTTATACTCTCAATTTGTAGGAGAAATTAAACTCAGGCAGTAAATCAGGCTACGTGTGTTTTAATTTAAAAAATGCACGCCCACTGTCTTCTGTTGCCATCTTTGATTTCGCTGAACTCTTCTGAATGGTGCCAAGTTTCTCTTTGTGTTCACCACTCTTCCACATCTAAACACCGCCTGCATCTTTCAGCACTCTTTACCTTGTGATCCATGCAATTTCTCTCCCATTATTTTGAATCAGTCCCTTGTTTCTGGGTTGACCGCGTAATTTTTACTCTGCCTACTGTCTCCTGAATGAGGTTCACCACCAGACTCCCGCTCTCGCCCCGGCTCGCTGGTGTCCTCGGGCGCAATGCTGCAGCGGCCAGACCACAAGCCTCAATTACCCAGCATTCCTTGGAGAGGACGAGAGAGGCCTCATGTAGCACACTATGAAATTAACATTCATGACAAACCTCTCAAACCACATCACTATTTCTTGAGAGCAGAATTTCATCATTGAGGAAAGTATCACTCCTATTATGACTGTTCCTGCAGGTTTTCTGACGAAGGGCGTGAATAAAACCTCGCCATTAATTGGCCTACTACTCTGCCGAAACCACCAAAATGCAGTAATTACACATGAGAACCAAGCAAAGAGTCAAATACAAACTCCAAGCTAATTTGTCAGATTAATTTAAAGTTAATTAATCAGAGAAAGCCGACAGGACACGTTTTGTTTGGCTAACAATATAATGTCTTCAAATCGTTGTAGCACTACAAGCACTTTTTCAGAATGTGCACACCAAAATTGTAAAAGATGTAGTTTTTCTGTTACAAACACACCCAGACAGATTGATAATGCATAGACAGGGATTTTAATGTACTGTGTTTCACTGACAAATCTGTTCCAAGCACAAGCCACTGGCTTTTCACACTGAGCAGTACTTACTTTTCAACAACCCATGATGCATTGCATCTGTGTATACGGTAGGTTACTGTAGCCCAAAACAGCATTTCTTCAAAAGGCAACATATTCATGGTACGCATACACATTTGTACAACAGAACTTATCCAACATTGGTCGTTCTCAACAAGCGGTCAGTGAGCGATCAAAGGAGAGATGCTCTCTTTTCTTTAGGCTGGTGCACTGTGAAATCTATCAATGAAATGTATGTGCTGTAAAAATGTTATTTTTTAATGCAAAACCTGTTGTAATTGATCTAAACACCCTCTAGGCAGGTAATCATGAGGATAAGTTCTGTATCGCTTCTTTTTCCTTGCAGTGCTTCTTAATATCACTCCTGCTATTTGCCTACCAAGGTGGTTGAGTGGTGAGGTAATGGGATACTTGGTTATGCACTTCAGCGCTTGTTTCATTGCACTGGAATGTAAAATCTTTATTTTTCCGTCTCCACACAACAAGAGCAAACTGTTTTGTTCTTCATGACAAACTATCCTCCGACTATATGTCTCTCAGTTTTTATTGTAGGGGGTTTGTGGGAAAGATTTTCATTTGAGCTCTTTCGGGACTGGGTGTGCTGGACCAAAAGAAGCAGCTGGGGTGTGAGGAAAAAAGTTTGTATATTAATACCAGATAATTCATCATCATCATCGTCGGCAGGCAAATTACAGGAGCTAAATGAGACTGCAGGGGTGTAATGACAGCCTCCGGGGCAATACGTCAAATTAGAAGACTTGTTTTCTCTTTTCAGGAGATTTGTCAGTCTGCCAACAGCAACAAGCTTCGGCTGCCCCGTGCTTGTTAGGATCTTCCTCTGTTATGTTAATTTGTGATGTACAAACAAGTCACACTGAAAATCCAAGAAAAGAATATCACTTTTTCTTTTTTTTTTTTTTAACTTTACAGTTTGGAGTCACCAGTTACATTATTGTCCAAATAAACTACGACGACTACCCAATAGAAATGCAGAATAAAGCTCAAAAAGACTTTTTGAAGCAGCACGTTGAACTCGCTTTAGCCTGCGACGCAATTACAGCTTTTTGTTGCTCTTTACTCGTCTAATAGACAAACCTTTCAAGAGAATTTTTGAACTTTTTAAAGATCAAAACATCTGACAAAATCTCTCCTTTTACCGGCACTCATCTCATGGCAACTGTCCTATCATCACAAAGTAGTTTACACGTTATTCATTGCTGATCGCAGGATTCACAAATTTCAAGCCACATCATGCAAACATAACCAAATGACATCAATAGCAAATGTCTATACTGTTGTATCAGAGAGAGAATGCGTGTGCAAAGAAACTGGATGGATGGATGAAGCTCATGTCTGTGGAAGAAGTCAGCGTCACTTTCACTGCGAGCCATCCAGGACAGTCACACTGTTGGGAACAGGCCGAGGGTTCAGACACACGCACATCTGACACTCTGAACCGTCTCCTCTGAACAGGTTTCTTCTAGAAATCCAAATAAAGAACCAACTCGGCTACGTGTTTGTCAATGCATGTCGTAAAAAAAAAAAAAAAAAAAAGAGTGGGATAAATGACAAATGATCGCAAAGCACAAACTCTTCATGCACACACGAACATAAAAAGCTTAGATGGCTGCACAGTAAAGATGAAGAGAGTCAATCTGATGCATATTCACATTCTTTAATCCAGGTTCTTTCTGATCAGGCTGCACGTTGAGGAAATGAGCCTGCAGAAGAATGTAAGAAGCAAAAAGGATTGTAATGACAGTACGATTACAATACATGGTGACGGATGCATATTAAAATTTGGTTGCAGTTTTCTTTGTTTTTGCTTTCAAATAACCTACTTAATCCTACTGAGTCAGCCTAGTCTTGGGGGCGGCTAAGCACACTGATCAATCAGTTTTCTTGTTTGGAAATCCACATTTTTTCAGCAAAATGCACTGTAGGATTTGTATTAAAATACATGAATACAGTTCTTTAATATGTGTCACAGGGGGAGCTAAAAAACACGTCTGAAAAACCAAACATTTATTTGAAGGAATTCTTTTAAATAAATGAGGCTCCTGGTGAAGCCTATCGTCGGTTTATTCATTTCATATCGTTATATTTGTTATTTCCATTTAGAGCAGATTCAGTGAATAACAAATGACATTATCATAATCAACACCGTGTGCCTCCCTTCTTAGATTACAGTACATAACTTTAACAGAAAGCATTAACCTGCATTTTAAAGCTAAAAATGTTATACATACAAAATATGAAGTTAGAAGAAAAAGTCTGTGCTGCACGAGGAGACGAAACCTTTCAGAAGCTACCCGATAATAAACCCATCATACTGTAAATCCTGAAGGCACCTTAGAGAAAGATATATCCCTGTGCTTGAGTGGCTAAAGAAGTTTGGGGTTAAAAAGAGAGAAGGGAGAAGCCTTTTTACCTCTAAACCACGGCATGGAAACACTATATCGCCACAGGAAAGGCTACAAAGATTGAGTTTTTTCCTTGCATAAACTATTCTGGTACTGATTGTCTACAAGCTTATAAGACAGAATGCAGATCTGTAAAATTACAACATTTGACTCAATTTCATTTTAAATACGGCAACATATCGAAGTGCTCTATGCCTCTCCGCCTGCACAAACTTTGCACACAGCACTCCACCATTTGCATCATACTGCATCTCTGCAACAGGGTATAATTATATAAGAAAACATGCATGGGGGACACTCTCTCCTGATCATGCAGATATTGTTTTTGAATTTAAGCAGTAGGAGGTTAAAAAGACAACACAAAAAATTTATACAAAACAAACAGAGAGACAGGTTGAATCATGAGTAAAAACAGTGTCCAACAAGCTCTGTCCTGCTTCGGCAAAAACAATCCCCCTGACATGCTGGTGGAGGAGCTTATCTTCCCCTCCTTCCTTTGTCTCCTCGCCCCATTTCAACTCTCCCAAACCACCAGCCCAGTCTGTAAAAGTGATCCTCTCTGGTGCATCATCATTATCATCAAGTCTACCTCCTCCTCCTCCTCCTCCTCCTCCTCCTTTCATCCCATTGTATGTCTTCCTTCTCAAGCAGACCAGGCTTGCTCCCCCTGCAGGCGAGAGGTTGGAATGACGCTGTATTCCTAACCAGATAAGGAGGAGATGGTGCCTCTGGTTCCACCGAGGGGGTTAAAATTGGAAAGTCGCTGGGATTGGTTAGACAGGTTAAGTGGAGCAGGTGCGGGGATCACACCCTGCTGGTTGGGTGGCAGCGGTAGGTGCAGTTGGACAGAGGGTCAGCTCCTCCTTCGACGTTCTGGGAGCACCCTCCCTCACAACAAGCCTCTGGGAGACAAAATGGACATACTATCAGTACTTTAGATCAGCTGCAATCCACACATATTATCTACTTCAGTAACTGTGTGTGTGTGTGTGTGTGTGTGTGTACCTCCATCTTCCAGGTGAGTTTGGCACGGACTGGGCAGGGTGGGGCTGGGTCCCTCGCTACTGGTGCCCAGCTGGAGACGCCTCATGTGACGAACCACTGCTGTGGCGTTGAACGCTTGCTGCAGAGGAAAAGAAACAAATCAAATACAGCCCAGAAACCTGCAGCATCTCAATCATCTGAAACTGAAAACTGACAGGGACTCGGAGAGCAGCCCAGTGCAGCCGTTCCAGACATTTTTTGCTCAATATGTAGCCACCCCTGCATCTCTGTGAGTTGAGAGCAGTTCATTAGAAGACTGGTTTTGGTTGTTTTAGGCCTCGTAATAATTAAATAGAACAGTGTTTGGCGAAAGAACAGAGCAAAGATAAAAGAAAAGATTTAGAATTTAGTGTAGCACAATTTCACCATCAATTTGTGACCCCGTGGATTTATCCGACAACCGTCAAGGGGGTCACCCAGGTTGACAATCACTGACAGATTTGTGGCCGTCCCCAAGTCTTTAATGCTTCTTACAATTCAACATCCATTCCTAAAAGTTAAAATTAAAAACGTCTGTACTGGAATGAGTCCTGAGGTTCAAACCAATCCAGACTTTTAATGAAGCTGCTCTTTATTCTCTCCATGTGCACCAAAGGGGAAATATGCATAAATCATGCATATAAGAAAATCAAAGTGCATCCAAGATAAACTGGAAATCTGACTTACCTTCCACTTGCTCTTAGCAAAATTCTTCTTGATCTGAGCACTGACAGACTCATGGATGTTCTTATCCAGAGCGGTATCCCCCGCAATCCTGGCACACAGACGGGCAAGGAGACATTAGTGTGTGTCATATGTGTAGTCACAGTATTAATAGAAATTTCATAAGCTTCATAATGCTTTTGTGCTCGATAAGTAGTGAACTTTGAGCATGAATTTTTTCAACAGACAACAAAAATGTTGTGTGCAGTGTGAGTGCATCTTGAAAGAGGAGAATGGGACCAGTACCAGGGGTGCTGCAGAGCCTGATCACAGGTGTAACGTACGTGGGGGTCTTTCTCCATAAGGTGGACTATGAAGTCTTTAGCTAATGAAAAAGAAAGGTGAGAAAAGAATGCGTTACAGTTTAAAATTGGATACTCTTTAATGTAACTATGCGTCAGTATCTAACTGCTGTAAACAAGAGAAAACAAATCTCTAGGTAATTCCCGCATGACAGAGAATTGGCTGCTGCATCAGTTGTATCATTTGCTCTAAAAGTTGGAGAGATCGAGAGCAGAAAAATAGTAGAGTAGAGACCCAATCCAAGAGCCAGGACTGGGAAGAACATCAACATGGGATCATTGCTTTGGCTTGTGAGCTCAACAGCTGCAATGTGGAAGGTAGGGATCGGAAAAATTATTTAGTGGCTCAGAATATCCAGACATTACTTTCTCTGTATAAGAAAGAGCTTTACTGGCTCTGGAAACAAACTCTTGCTTAAAAGTGTCTCTCTCTTGTTCTCAGGACTTGCTAAAGGTGAGAAGTGTCAGGTGTGTGAGTGGATGTTAACAACCCCCGGCTGAATACTTCAGGTTGGGGAGTTTTTGCAGTAAGATCAGATAGTCTGTGTGTAGCAAAGAGGAAAACTTGATTGTTACATGTACCAGAACCGTTGAGAACTGCTTCCAATTCGTCTGATCCACTGGAATCGTTTCAGTGCAATTTCAAAGCTTTAACCATTGTTTTTCCTCTAGATTGGCTCTGACTCTCTGTTATATCTACATCAATGTCATGCTGAGAGGACTGGAGAAAAACAGCTTGTTGTACCTGAATCAGAGATATCGTCCCAGTAAGGAGAATCAAACTCATATTCTGCCTTCAGGATCTGTTCAAACAGTTTGGCGTCATTCTCGTCATAGAACGGAGGGTAACCACACAACCTGAGAAACACAGGAGAGCACATACGTCATTAGTGATCTGAGATGTGCGGGAGCTTTTCAACTAGGAGTATGCTAGGAGTTTTTAATAACAATGAATAAATCTGTGTGGAAATAAATGTATCCCTCCTGTGTTTGGCTATTTCCATGTCTTAGAAGGTGTACTTACAGAATGTAGGCTATTACGCCAATAGACCAGCAGTCCACGGCTTTACTGTAGGGTTTCTGAGCCAATACTTCAGGGGCTGATAGAACAAAACAAGGTAATACAAGTGTGTAAGCAAAGAAGTTTGACACAAAATGGGCTCAAATTGCTCATAACTTATATATCGCTGTGAGCCAAAGATTAGCTTTTGACACTGTGCGCATATCACATCTACACTGTCCTCTTCCATTTAAATGATTTATCAGAACATGATTTATCTAATCTAAGACAGTATCTGGCGTCTTTACCAACATATCCTGGTGTTCCACACGCCGTTGACATCACGCTACCGGAGCCCTCAATTTTAGACAGCCCAAAGTCACTGATCATGATCTTGGAGTCTTCATCCATGCTGTAGTAGAGCAGATTCTCTGGCTGCAGTGGGGAAAGATAGAGCCAATAACAGAAACGTTAATTAAATACCATCATACATCTCATGCACCTCCATCATGTGCTAACAGCAAAGCCACGACAATGGGAAATTACAGATACTTTCAAAACATTTTCACTTAGTTTGTATTTGTGAGTCAGTAAATAGATGACACAATGTTAACCATCAAACTCTGACCCTGAACTGACCTTGAGGTCACGGTGCACAATGCCCATGTCGTGGAGATATTTGACGGCATCAAGAATCTGCTGAATGAGTTTACTGGCGTCCTTCTCTGTGTAGAAGCCCTTCTCTATGATACGATCGAAGAGTTCCCCACCAGAGACACTGCAAAGAAAATAATAATTTATGAAAGGTGCACTTAAATAATTTTTTCAGGCAAAAATGTGAGACATTTGCCAGTTTTAGCTTCCTTAATGTGGCGATTTGCTGCTTTTCTTGTCAATAATGATAGTAAATGAAGAGTCTTTGGGTTTATTAGTTGGACAAAAGAAGCAATTTCAAGATATCACTGTGAGCTCTAGGAATTTATGATGAGCACTTTTCACTTTTTTTATTATTATATTATTCCATTTTTTTTTTTTTTTTTACATTTTACAGACTAAATGATAAATCCTGAAAATATTCTGCAGATTAATTCATAATAAAAATGATTGTTAGTTGCAACCCAACATTAAAGTGATGTGAAGCTAGGGCTAAAAATTGTAGAAATAATACAGTCAGTTGATTGCTGAGACAATTTTATATGTTGGTGGTTGCAACAGGGAAACAGTACGAAAGAGAACAGTGTTAACTAATTGTTTGTAAAGTATCTGTTAACAACAGACAAACTGCCAGAGATTGAGAAAGAAAAGTCAGGAGGGAAAGATTAAATGGGGACTTTCTACTACCCCATCAATCTGAACAAGAAACAAACTTGTTTATTTGTTTTGTTTGTTGTAAATAACTGCGATAACTGTAATAGTCTACATGATATATGTCTCTTACAAACACATATATGAAGATGGAAACACAAAAGCATGTCATTGTGGGAGTCTTACTATCTAATGTGACTGTTATTAGACTTAGAAACCACTAGATGGAGACTTTGTCTGCAAAAAAAATGCTGCAGGTTGCCTGCTCTTACAATATTAACATGTGCGCACATACACACACACACAAACACAAACTTTGGAAGGGAAGCTGGAAAGATTTAGAAGGAAAACAGAGGTTTTCAGGGGTTTGTAAAGGAGAGCTGACCTCTGTGATAACTCAGCTGGACAACCGTTGTGTCACCTTGCCGGCCAATACTTTCAGTTCCCTCATGATATATTACCACTTTTACAACTCCTTGCAATTTTTCCTTGACGTTGTTGGGTCAAATTAAAGATAAAGATTGAATAAGTGGATGCATAACTGTGGCGCAGCACTGGACGTTACATCTAAGAGTCTTGAATCATGAATATAAGACATTTTGCGAGGACCACCACAATCAATTTATGAGGGGACACAAATACATTGCAGAGGAATGACACATATTAGTCCGCCCCTTGATCTCAGTGCATCCCTCCCTCTCTGCCGCTGTCTTTTATCTCTCTGATTTGCCGCTGACTGTGATAAATACATAAATAATTTATATTTTCTGGAGCCAGTTAATAGCGCTCCTGATCTTGATTTTCTTTTGCTCTCTCTCTCTCTCATTCTGACATTTCCGTGGTCGAGGTGGGTGGGAGGCTGACAGGTTGCAGGTGTGAGGGCGAACTCCCCACTGGTGTTCATGAGTGGGCAGAGGACTGTGTTTGCCTGCGTGCGTGCGTGCAGTTATGCACATGTGAGTGTGTTACGGAGTGCAATTAATGGCATGTGACATCCAGTGTGTGGGAGATAGCACAAGTAGGAAGCTTGAAACACACATCGCACGTAAAAAACAAGTCACACAAACCCACACACGTGAATACTCACAGTTGCATGATAAGGTAGAGGTGTGATTTACTTTCAAAGATCTCTTCAAGAGACACAATGTTGGCATGTTTAATCCTGTGAGGAAGAAGAGAACAAGAAAAAAGCAAGAGATTAATAATAATAATTCTACTAGACATTTTTATTTAACAAGTAGTCTTTCACATGACTTCCCTGGTTGTCAGAAGAATTTATTTAAATGTTTCCCAATAGGTTGAGTTGAGACAGTCAGTGTATGTCACCTCCACAGAGCTTCATCCAGCGGTCACATGTACTTCTTACTGACTGGAGACAAGGCTACACTGTGTGATGGCACATAGCTGCCTTAACTGGCTGAACTCTGCTGCCCCTTGAGACCCATAGGTGTAGTGACAGGGGTGAGAAGCTGACTCACTACATCTAGATTCATATTGCACTTCTCTGCCTGACCAGTGTTTACAGCTACCATATCTTAAATACACCCAACGGCCACTTTATTATGTGCACCTGTACAATCTATTGCAATCCAGCACAAAGGCACACCTTATGAAGTGAAAACTGGGTGTATGTCAAAATGTCGCATAGACATACAATTTCTGTCTCTTTACTATTAAGTGTTATTTACTTACTTAGCATGATTGTGGTGCATTATGAGCATCTTATTTGCATTTCAGTTGAAGCACTTCCTGAACTGTGCTTTTAACAAGAGGAACCTATGTATTTTAAACTATGGCGACTTAAAGGGATATTCCGGTGTAAGTTTAATCCATGGTCTAAATCACCGTGAAACTGTGTTAGACTCCTTCTCGAGAGATCAAGTTAGCAGACCGCTAATTTACGGAGTTTTATCAACCTCAGAAACGACCGCACGACAACAATACACTGCAGTAAATGGATCCAAATATAAACTAAATTAGCGGAGGTTAGATGCCCCAGACTATGTGCTGAGACCCCATTTGTACTGTTGCTGAAGTTTGGTGCTGTTCTGAGCATTATTTGTGGCTTTTTGGTGGCGGTTTATATTTGGATCCATTTACTGCAGTGCATTGTTGTCGTGCGGTCGTTTCTGAGGTTGATAAAACTCCGTAAATTAGCGGTCTGCTAACTTGATCTCTCGAGAGGGAGTCTAACACAGTTTCACGGTTTGTTGGGAACTAGATTAAATTTACACCGGAATATCCCTTTAAGTGTCTGTTTGCACCAAACTGTACGTGGGAATGTGATGATGCTTTAAACGCATCTTATGCTTTTAAACAATTTGAATATTTAATGGTCGTTTCACCTCCCGTCGTGATAAATGTTGGTTGGGTTTTAAACTTTACTACACTTTTTGTTTGGTCGTGGGTCGTATCCAGTGGGATTTCAAACCAGACCAACATGGCAGCTCGTTTAGAAACTTTCTCTCATATTACAAATATAGCTCAGTGAAATGAGCTGTGAACTTAAGATTGGATTATTCAAGAAACATGTTAAACCATAGGGTTTAGATACTCAGTGTCTCCCACCAAAACAACAGTGTGTATCCTTGAGATCACATGTTGACTCCGTTTCCTCATAAAGTATTTATAAAGCTGATTTTAAGATTATTTAAAATCATGCACTGTTTACATCTACGTTTGCCAGCATTCTTTTTCTTTACTGCGTTTACTGGCACATTACCGTCAACAACTGTGGATCAGTGAAATAGCGTTTAACCAACGACAGGATGTGAATCATGCATCTTGTGCCCTGCATGCTGGCCTTATTTGCATGTGCAACACACAGAACAATATGCAAATGCTCATGAACATATTGCTCCATAGCACTACTAACGGTTTAAAGCTTCACTGGGAGCCTTTGACTGATTGTGTTTGTGTATTATCTTTAGATAAGTAAGTAGTTTCTGGACCATGACTGTCTGTTTGAGGGTTATTGAGTACACTTGAAGGCAGGAAGACAAAGAACACAAAGCCATGTGTCTGAGCTGTGTAGCCGATGTATCTGTGTATGCGTCAGCCTGAGCTCATTCTGGATTACAGCAGTGACTCTGATCCAGATTGTAACAATGCTTGGACATCTTCATTCATCTGCTTAGCTCAGTGAGGAAGGAGAAATTGACCCAGTGAAGGATGAATGATGGATTAAACCTGCTCAGTGAGCACACACGTGTGAACCCGTGTGAGCTTGAGCATGCACTTTCTCACACCATAAGAGAAGGTCAGATACATGCAGTGACGGTGGGGACTTTAACTTGGATTTCTGTGCAGGTGTGTTTTCTGTTTGTGTGGGTGATGACCCAAAAGGTCGACACTGGTCAGAGTGATTGTCAGAGAGCTGAAATGTCTACTGAAGGCTGATGAGTCATCTGCTGACCTCTGTCAGTACCAATATGGTCTCACAGGGCATCAGAACACAGAAGTCAGCAAATTAGAAAATGGAGCTGCATGCTCTGCAGCCAGTAACCACTACATCTGACATCAGAGTGAAAGTGACAGATCTACTGAATTTTAGAGCTTCCCAACAATTAATTACAGTCGATTGATATTTTTGAGGAAACTTTTGTTGGATAAATACCTTCTCTGAATTATTAACAGCTGTGAGTGGAAACACAGCTTCAGGTCCTCTGGCATCACTCCTATTCCACTTCAAGCTTTCTGCACATTAGCTTTTGTGATTTATTTGTTCTTCTCACAGCTTTGACACAATTTGTCTATTTTTTCCAGAGCAATGAGTGGGCTGGCCATGGATGAATGGATGCTTCTTACAATATCTGTGGGACCATAACATTTCCTGTTGTGGGACGAATTATATAGATAAACAGTCTTATCTGTTCCTGTTTCTGCGGAACTTTTCTTGTATTTCTTCTTGAGTCTCAAAAGGGTTTCATTCATTACAGAGAAGACAATCTCTGTACAGAAATCCACCACCGTTAGAGCTGACAACTTACTTACGTGCTTATAAATGTAGCCATATATAACACAGGTTAAGATTTGGGTATTAAGGAAAGAAAGCCCTGTGTCCCATAACTTTTAGTCCTCTATTTAGAGCTCAGCATTAATGACAAAGCCATGTGACACTACTAGCTCAAAGACATGTTTCTGGGATGTTATAGACATGTTAATAAATGTTCTCTGATTTTCAGAGCCTCCGCAGCAACTTCACAACAACTCCTCTGATTGGCATGGTGACAAGTGACTTGGCAGAGTGTGATTAGTCACTGTATTTGCACGTCTGCGTTTGGGGTAAATATTTGGTCTGGATAAAATGGAGGAGAAGGAACAGCCAGCTACACAATGTGATATCATGACTACATTAGTGGTACATCAAACTCCCATTAGTTGTTAATTGTTAATACATTAACTGTTCCAAGTGATTTACTTAGGTCAGAATAATTAATAATACATTTAAAGTGAGTCATTAAAGAAAAGTCAAAATGTCAGGTTGGCTCTGGCATCACAGGAAGACGCAAATACAAAGTCCTTTCAGCGTGACTTACTCCTGTGGTCAAAAACAAGACCCATTTATGTGGGAAAAGATCAAAAAACGGTTGGCAGTGAGTTTCATAGTACATCTGTCACACTCAGGAAATAAAGAATTGGACCCAAATGCTTACAGAAGAAAGCAGCAGAATGATTTTTGTGATTCATTGATGCAATAACTCACAGCCAGACACTGGCAGGCAGGTATAGGTCCAGCTAAACGTGCAAACAATAGATGCTCAAAAAACAAAAGGACAAAGCAAGAAGCCAACAAAGCAACAACCACGAACTGGCGGAGAAACAAAGTATCCGGGCCGGTGTGTGAACAAGTGACTGATGAGGGTAATGAGATCCAGGTGTGCAGAGATGAGCAGGGAAGCTCAGGTGAGGGGAATGCGGTGATTGGAGCAGCACGGACACAACAGTTGGACTTTACATTTACACAGCTAACATGATTAAATTTGTGTCATTAATACTTCTGACCCCTTTCACACTAGAGAAAACCCAGTAACACTGATTATCATCTGGCTGCTGTCTTTAGCTGAAATGAATACGATTGGCAAAAGTCGTAAGGTCGCAGTTTTCAGTCGGTTGTGATGGAAACATGACACAAAATTTTCCAACCTTTTCTGCTGCTATGCTATTACATGCGTTGAATTTTGGAAATTCTGTCCTCATTCAAGCAGCGTTCAGACATCATTCAGTTGCCGTTGGGTTCAAAAGAGGGACTGAAGTATAAGGAATAAAAAAGTAAACACTGTCACATTGTCATTGGCCTCCACGTCAGTATCTGATCGGTGCCGTCCATGGGCAACTCTTGACAGCATTGAGAAAGAAGTGAGATATCTCACTCCTTGGCAACTTCCAATTGTCAGCTCCATAAAAAAGGATGTGCCTAATTCAGAACTGTATTAAGACTTCTTCAGTAGGGAATATGATGCCCTACTTTTTATTGTTTCTTGTTTTTCTGTCATGTTCGGGACAAATGTGACACATCAGAAAAAAACAGAAGCGCAAATTCAGCTATTGGCAACGGAAAAGGAGTCAGTTGACTATTTTTAGTATGTTTACCAGCGTTTGAGGATCCTTAAAAGGGGTGTCAGTTTGGTCTGGCTGTTGTGCTCAAACACCTGGCTGTGATTACATCTTTATCTTGGTTGAATAATTCAAAGGGAGGAAACGTGGATGACCTCCACCGCAGGAATCAAAGGAACCGCAAATGTTGAGATATTGCACTATTTCTGCTAAAAGTTGCACCCATTCAGCTCAGCAGATTGTATCTGCTTAACTCTTAAATGTTGCCAGTAATGAGGCAGGGAAGAGCACTGAGACTGAATCTAAACAATATCCTTACAAACTGTAAAACCAACAGTGATCTGACAGACTGCAGAGCTGAGGGGAGCTGCAGAGTCCCTGTGGGTTCATCACTATGAGTCACCCATTTCCCATTACATGAAGACATTCTTTCTATTGTTAATATATAAAAAAATATTGTTTAGTTCAGCTGGGAATGTGTAGTTTACCTTTTTGGGTGAGTGTGTCAGACCCCTTCCCCGTGATCTGTGTACCGAGGAGGAGTTGGGGATGACGAGTCAAAATGAGTAATGACGCCTTCACATGACTCTACACAAACTTCAGACAGAGCAGGCGAATCATGATTTTCAGGCCAAGTTTAATCAGTTTACCCTTTTTGTCAAATTTGTAACCAATCAGCTAACTATCACCCCACCACTCTCATTCCACCATCCTCACCTCAGGAGGGATCATAGCTGTATATTGGCTGGAGTTGTGTCTCCTGTAACCCAGGCAACAAGAGCTCTAAAAATAACTTGGGACCCAATGTAGATCAGCCATTTTCACCATTGCCTGTAATTCCCCACATCTAAAGAGAAGTACGTTTGAAGTGCTCCACAATTACAGCCAGTCTTATTGTCTCTTACCTTTGTCTTTACATGATAAAATGTGTATGTGTGTGTCTTGAGTCCATATTGCAGGCATAACCACTTAAATTTTGCAATTTAAGTCCAGAAATGAAGGTTAAGGTAAATCTGTCGTGTTATGTTTAGGCCAGGTTACAAATCAGTACGTGTAACACTGTGATCTTCAAGATATAATTCGATTGTATAATTATATAAAATGACTGATGTATATATTGTTTTTACTGTTCTGTTTGCTTAAGTTTAGGGGTCTGTGAATACTTCCAATAGAATGTGCGATTTATCCAGATTGACCAGAAATACATCAGATATTTCATCCCCACGTCAAATTATATTCAACTCTATTGAACTGCACCTGGGCTAATAAAAGCAACATTAACTGGATGCCTACCTGCCAATAGAAGTAAGTGAGAAAATGTATTTTCTTTCCACTATTTTGGATGAACTGGCCGTTTAACTCTCCTATTGGGAAAGTGTTCCTTCTTTAATGAATATATGGATCCTAGTCTAAATATAATCAACCATAGTTGATCATATTACTACAGCATATACCATACATGACATCTATATGATATCCAGTAATGTGATACAACTTACATGATGCAGTAATGGAGATACAGTGATGAAAAATGAAGCATCTTAATAGTATTTCAGATGCAGGCAGTAGTAACAGAAGCATTCAAAAGGTTTTTGCTCGCTGTACAGTTATTATGCTAAACGTCATGTTTTCTAAGTCATAAATAAATATATGGTTTATACATGTTAATTTCTCAAATCATAGAGGTCTACTTACTTGTGTAGGACTGCGATCTCATTCTCAATGCTGTTTTCCTTTCCCTCTAATGCCTTCTTGGGGATACACTTGATAGCCACCAACTTCTGTGTCCTCTTCTCCTCAGCAAGGACCACCTCAGAGAAAGCTCCCCTGAAACACAAACACACAGGTCAGTCCGGCCGACCTCAGTACATTTATCTTCAAGTGTTGAGGCAGAGCTGTGTGACAATCTGGAGAGAAAAAAGGAATAAACACCTGCTCTAAATTGGCCCAAACTTTTGTGATAACTTGGCAGCATACAACTAAGTGCTGGTAGAAATTGTAGCCTGCTGATGCCAGGTTGTGTTTATTTTAAACTTCAGCCTCCTCCTGAAGTCTTTGGGGCTGTTGCTGCTGCTGCTGCTGAGTCAAGCGTTGGAAAGGGAACAACTTAGTGGGATAATTTGGTAGCACAGATATAAAATACTGAGGTTCATCTTTGTGATGATATTATGACACTGGCCCCAAACTCTTTCTTTCTTTCAACATGTTTTACTGATGTGACAGTTAATAAAACTGCAGTGTTTTTACAGATTTTTACAACATTCAATTATTTGTATGTGTGTGTGTGTGTGTGTGTGTGCGTGTGTGTGTGTGTGTTTGAGCCAGTGTAATTCAGTAGTTTATATGAAGGTAAATATGTATGTGGATGATACAGTTCACCATAGCTAGGTTCATAAATATAATAAACATTAAAACAACAGAGCAGCTTACTCCATGTATTATTCAAATTTAGCACATAACACTGAACAGTGAGCGGTTTTATGCTAGATTGTGACAAGCTGAAGTATGCACAGCTACTACATGGATTGGCCCTGACACCTTCTTCAATAAACAGCCACATTTCTTTCTCTTTTGCTCTCTCTGTGTCTCCCTGCCAACAAAAATCAATACTGGAAAACAAGCAGGAAAAAAAGCTCAAAGTCACATTAAAAAATGTTTAGCATTTTCCCATGACCCATTTAACAGCAGAGGCAGACATTTCTTATGACCTCTGGCGTTTTGGCTGAGCGCCAGAGATTTCTGACTGAGATCCAAAAAGCAGCACAAAAACAATATGGAACCCTGACCCACAATTTTCAACTGAACATTACAACAATAAAATAGCAGTGGTAGTAGAACAACTGCACAAGGTGTGGAGCAGGAAGGAAAGGAACCGTGGAACATGAATACGGATATAGTCGAGTGTGACAGAAATGCTGGAGGAAAAGCAGCATAGGAGCCTACATTATAACTAGGGTACAGATGATTTATGGTTAATAAGGTCACGAGGAGGAGCTTTCACACACTGGGATCTGCTTTCTCTATTTTAATTCATACACTTTTAGTCGTAGACCTCCTTGAGGCATAAAGGGCAAACAGAGAACAAAGAAACACTCAAGTGTATATAAAGGCATTCCAGTAGGTAGTCGCAACGCAAAACATCTGTGCATCCTGTAAACTTATGCTGTGTTTACGTCACAGGGGACAGATTGTAGAGATTGCGGCGATTGCCATGTTTACAACTCATCAGTGCACTTCACCAGACAATTCAAGACAGTTGTGTGATTGCAGAGCTGGACACGCTCAGGTAAAAAAAAAAAAGTGAACTGGCTGATGTGAGGTATCTGTATTTGTTCTGGCTTTCTGTATTTTTAAGTGCCAACTTGGATGTTTAACTTGGATGTTAACGTAAATGCTATTCGCAAACTGGACATTGGTAGTTAACATTATTAAGAAAAAGCATGACAAACTTACACCGTCCCAGCCAGGAAAGCCATTCTTTAAGTAACACACAACTGCACTGTGTGAGGTTTCACAGAAACCATTAAAAGCTCCAACTTAAGTTCATGGTTCAACTCATCTGAACAAAATCTGATTTCACTCATACTTCCTCTGATGTTCTGCTCCCATGCACCCCTCAACATCAACTTGTGGTGAACAAATGCATGTTTATTTTGGAACAGTCCAGCATCTATTCAGTACATTAACAATGCTGCCAGAATTGTTTGCTGTGTCCACATGTTGAAGCACGTCTCTGCCTCCCCAAAACATGTGGCTCTATGGTTAAAGCTGCAATATGGACATCAAGTCATCTGAATTTCTGCATCACTGTTGGAAAGCATACAAAGACACAAAGATGAGACTCATAAAAACTAAAAACTACTTACAGGGGAACTTTTTAAAGGTTTGGAAAAATGTGAAATACTTCTATGTCATTAATACAACCACCCAAGGGTGTTTGAATGTGTACTGTATATTTAGTGTGTGCATATGTGTGTTTGTGTGTGTGTGTGTGTGTGTGTGTGTGTGTGTGTGTGTGGGGGGGGGGGGGGGGGGGGGGGGGGGGGGTGGGGATGTCAGCTGTCAGTTCTTGCCAAACAGTATCATCGGCCACATATAGCTGCATGTGTGGGCAGAGAGGAACCACAACTTTCCAGTCACTAGATTGGTAGACACTTTATTAGCTTTACCAAAACAAGACAGATCTGGTTCCATGCCAATGTGACCAGAAAAGAAACTCCAGACTCCAGACCACAGCCCCTCTATTTCGTTTTCTCCACAGCTACAATATCTGAACCTCAACACTGAAGATTACTGATGTTTTGATCCACAGTGTGTTTGACTACTTATATGTAGATCATAGTTATTTGACAACTGTATTACTCAACTTTGAACTGAGAAATTGTTCTCTTCTCCTCAGGCAGACACTCTGGGTGCTTCAACAGGAAAATAGGTGGGGACAAAATGTAACTTTCTGACTTGCAAGTGTTGCTTACAATTGTAATGGTTACTGCATTTATTCATAGAAAGTAGCCTTTCTAATTCAAACAATATCATCAAGATGCGATTCTTGCAAATGTCTCATTTTATCAGGAATCCCCAATCCCAAGATTGAGAAACTCAAACCAAGTCTGAAAGGTGTTAAAGGAAAGCATACAAAAATGATATAGCAAAAGGGACAGTTAAAGTAAAAGAAGGAGCAGTTACTACTATCTTACTTACACAATAGTGTTAAAAAAAGTATACTTATTCCCTATTAAATTTTATCACCAAACCTCAAAGCACAGAACACCTAACCCATTTCCAGATCAAAGTGACCATTATCCTGACACTGAGGCCTTTGCGGTCACATCTCAAAAGAAAGTAAAACTGCCACAGAAAGGCCATTAGCTTTGGCAGAAATCCAGCTGTGTGGAGGAGGTTGTCAGAGCTGCAAATTCCTTTGTAGCATCTGGAGGATTTAGTTGACATTCTCCATGCACCCACCACTGACAGACCGAGGGGCTCTGGGGAAGTGTCATACAGTGGCTCACACAAACATTGGGATAATCTGAGAACACTAATAGGTCTTAGACTATGGAGAGTCCCATTGTCAGTCTGTTATTTTGGTAATGAACCACTTCTTTGTCTTGTGAAATAATGACATAATGCTGGGAATTGTACAGATTTCTAATTGTTTAACATGGATTTATGTCAACATTTAAAAGTGGTATTATAAATAATTTAACTGGTTGCACCTCTGGTTCCTAATTGCTTTCACTTGCAAAGTAAGTGAAAAAACAAACCTAGTTAGCTGGACTGTATATAATGGCTGTGCAAAATCGTTTGTCAGAAGCAGAAGCTATTTATCCCTGACTTCCTGTCAGCAAATGGCACCACACATTGTTTACATGAAGTCCCAGGAGATACTTCCTTCTTTCTGAATTTCAGTAAACTGTAGGGGTACATTTTCATTGTGCCAGGCAACAATCTCTAACACAACGCCTTTTAAAACAACAGATTCCACATATTGTGGACTACGCAACAGTTCCATAAAACAAGCCTTTCTGCCAATCACACTGTTTATTCTGGGCACGATAGCAATTATCATAACTCTATTAGCTGCCGATCGTCGGCTTAATTACACTGCCAGAATGTTTTTCCCACATTAACAACTTAGTGTTGTGTTACCAAAATGATAAACTCTGAGATTCGATGGATTTTCGCTTGCACTGATGAAGAAAGGGAGATGCTACCTTATTTAAAACCTGTCTTTCAACAGCTATATTGTGGAAAGCCACTTCATTTCAACTACAGGGATGAAACAGACGAAGAACAAGTCTTTTGAGAGGCTGTGGGACAGATGTTACGCTAAGCTTAGTTGATTACTTGACATCTCTTCAAAATGTTCCCCCTCAAAGTACAGCATTGGCTCTAAAATCAGAAAGAGAGGCAAAAAATACCATGAAGTGGAGAAAAAAAACAAGCTAAAGTCTGCTTGCTGCTGACATAGCACAGACACAAGAAGAGCATAATTGTGCTGAATATTTGATGGATGCCGAGTAATGTAGTGAGTTTGCTGAGAGCTTAATCCTTGCAAAGGTTTCAGCTGGATTATAAGGTAAACAACCGTGTTTACTGAGCTGTTCCTGTTCTTAACAGGACATTCTTATCACCACCGTGGGAGTGTCCAGGAAGAGGATACACACACACACACACACACATACACACACACACACACACACACACACACACACACACACACACACACACACACACACAACTATTAGCCACTAAACCCTAAGACATGCTTACTACCACTATCCAAACAGTCGGGCGTGTTCTCAGACATTCACTGAGCAAATACTTTACACAAGAGTTTAAATATAAACTGGCAGCATTACATTTAAATATGTGGCGCCACAGAGTAAATATTTACATGTCAATGAAACGACATATATTCCAATGATTGACATCGTCCTATAGTGCACAAATCCTTTATCCAAACAGTAGATAAGAGGCAGCCTTTCTACTTTCACTGATGAAAAAGTTCAAATATTAGCATAGTTCTTCCACTCAGTTAATCTCTTTATTACATTACTCTTTTCGGTCTCTGAGTAAGCTGCTTGCTTAAAATACAGTCTTGGTGTTGCTTAGTTTCCGTTGTAGCTACAAGCAACCTTTCCATGTGCGTATCCCATGATGCCTCACTTGGTGCATCAAAACAAATCAAAACCAAGGAATTAGGATCTCAAATGCCATCACGCATTCATGTGTGCTCACTCCCATATAACAAACAGGCAGGGGCAAACATGAGAAACAAGAGGCTGCAGTCACATCCAGAAAGATTAAACCAGCCGAGCTCTAACGATTTAAAATGACAACTTAAAAGACCATAAATCTATTGATAACTATTAGTGACACACTTTGACATACAATCATCACAAGACAAACTCAATCTGCACGAGATGGGCAGGGCCCACTCTCTATTTGCTATCAATGCCATTTTTTTCAACATGATCCATCCCATCTGATTATAAGACAAACAAGGATGCCCCTCTTGTTTGCTGTGGTGTTTTGAGAAAAGACATCCTTGACTATAAGCCATGTATTTCTTTCCTGTAAATCCCATGTTTCTCTTGTGCCATCTGTCCTGCTGGGAAATTGGTCAAGAAAGTATGTAAGCAGATGACAAAACGGTAACTGTGGAAAGGTCAGAGAGAAATGGAGAAGGACCATCTGGTCCAATCAGAGCTGAGAGGTACCCAACTGTGATACTGGCGGTGAAACATAAAAAGACCATCTTTACTCTGTGGGTCCTCCAAACACAAAGATCTAAAAAACCAAACCACAATCGCTCACTTTATCCGAGAACTAGCACAATGAAGACCAATTTAGTGTACGCAAACACTATGAGTTATATTTAGAGCTCCAATTAAATACATAGAGCAATTTTAGCAATAGTAGACATATTTTTCACAAATATTGAAGGTAAATGTATAATTGTGAGACCATAACAACCCTGTTTGGATCCCTTGGTAAAGAGGTGGGACCTTAAAGCTGCTATAATCAATACTTTTATATTAACAGTGAATTAAATTACTGTATGGCACATAATAGTATTGATAGACCCAATGAAAATTATCACTCGATTCGGCAGAAAGTCTTAGATTAAATAAGTATTTTTCAGCTCATTGTTTTGGTTTTATGGCCAGAAGAGCTGCAAATGATTAGCTAATTAATTAACAGAAAGAAGATACACAGTTTGGACAAGAGGAATTTGAAGATGTCACTTTAGGCTCTGGGCAATTGTAATGAGCATTTGTCCCAATTACAGTAATAAACTGATCCTGAAAATAACTGGCAGATTAACTGATAATGAAAATCATTGTTACAGCCCTAATGGCAAAAAAATTACTTTTTTGGTTCACTCTCACGACTCTAATAAGCACTGTTCTGGATGCTCCAGGAAGCTGTTTCGGTAGAAAAGCTCCAAAACACCCTGAAATAATCCTTGTGTAAAAATCCAGCTAGTCAAACAGTTGTTGTAGGTCAGTAACAAATGAAAAAGACAGTATGTCAGCGTTCCTTTTAGTTATCTACAGAACAACATGCTGATGATTGCATGCTTAAATCCTGGGTTTTCCTCTAAGTCACGTATCTGCAATAATAAACTTCCCCACGCTGTTGATAATTGAAAATGTTCCATGATGGATGCATGAATCATTGTACCACAACTAGTGACTGTAATAAAAAAGGGATTAATTGAGATGATAAAAAATGTAATCTTCTGGTATCATCAAGTTTAGTTCACCCTCATCGTAATAACTCCTTAATATGAGTGTTGGTCATGGTGCTGGTATGTTGGACTTGCTGCCAGTAACTTCCCTGTCCCTCGGCTGAAGACCTCAGTGAACTAAACACGATGGCTCACAGAGGGGAAATGACCATATTAAGAAATAGGAGAGACATAAAACATGCATTAACAGGTGTAAAGTGATTAATCAAATAGCTTAAGACAAATGTTGCCACTTGTATGCTTGTGTACTGTGTCAGATTCAGTGAGGAGTATGATGATGGTAAAGCAGACAGTGACACTGGATTTGCACCATTCATTCCACGCGATTTTATACGTTTCCAGATTGCTCAGGATAGTTCACAGAAATTGTGGTGAACAGTTTTAGTAGCAACTATTTCTTGAGGAGAAATAAACTCTAACACAAGGAGATTTAAAACCTACTCTCCATCACTACACAGGTTCTTAGCCAGGTTCTACAGTCTGTGCATTTATGAGTTCAGTACACTAATAGATCCCACTATTTTCCTGCCACCAAACACAGACCTACTTAGCAAGTCGCTGCTGAAGAATGTCGAACATCTAACGAGCTAAACACAAAAATTTGGTTCAAGAGTTGGTGGTGACACAAATGCAATCAAAAGCAGAGCTAATGTTTGACCTTAAAGGAGCCAGGTGGCCAGAAACATGAATTCAATGGAAGGACTGTGGTGCTCTGTGGTGGACGTAGGCAATTGTGCGCTTACACTCCAATCCATTTTGTGCACCAAAACTCAACTAATAGAACTTTGTCAGGGAATAATAGATCTAACTTTCCACTATCCGCTTACTGAGAGGAATTGCTCTGAAACACACACGCAAAAAAAACAGTATCCTTAACCAAATCGTATATCGGATTGTGATTAAGCTGTTAATCAAAGTACACGTTTCCCTGAGGATCCTTGAGCAGGCGATAAAAAGCAAAAGTCTTCTCATGCCAGTTTGCTGATATGTGGACAGCTTGTCATCACTGGGGGAATATGGGCGATAAGGGATTATAACAATAGAAAAAAGACTGTGGGAAGATGTACATGACAAGCCTCTGAGTGTACTTAAAATTGTTCGGGGGATATATCGCTGTGAGCAGATGGAGATGCTAGCAGAAGTGGGCCAGACAGTGGGCTCGTATGTGTGTGTGTGTTTGCATGTGCCTGTGTGTGTATGTATTCCAGGAACAGCAGGCTATGCCATGCTGAGCTGTGCTGTGCTGAGATGCAGGCTTCTGTTCGAATTAGGTCAGGGCAGGGCTGAAGGGCTGAGGATGCCATAAGCAGGGGTGGATTTTCAGGACTGGGTCAGCCTTGGAAACGGTTCCATGTTGTCATTTTTCAAAATATTTGTTAAACTGTAATTGCTATGAATGCTAGGGGTGTTAAAATTAACATAATTTAGTCTTCGAAAGGGATCAGAAGCTGACTTGGTTTTTAATGACTGTAATGTATATTAGGCTCAAACGAGACCACGAGGGAATCTGCACACTTTTTCAGCACAAATAATGTCCAAAGCCATTAATCTATAAAAGAAACAAAGAGAGGAGATGAGATGGATGAACAATTGCATGGGGACGGAGTAGTGTACCACAATCCTCACTCATAACTCCTGTATGGTCTTTTCAGGGGCTGAGACAGAATTACAAGGGCAGACACAGGAATATGTTGTCCTGTGCTTTAAGGAGCCTGTACAGGAGCAGAGCACTATATAATGGTGGTCTTGGCTCTAACTCATCCCACAGCTTAAAACAGTGTTACAATAGAAAAGCTGAGAGAAAGGGGGGGGCAAGTAATTCACTCTTCTTCCAGTGTGGAGAACCAGAGATCTGAGGAAGAGACAACCAAAATTATAATATAAAAGAAACAGAATGGGATAAATACAATAAGTAGTAATGATGGGGAGAGAGACAGAAAAAGAGAAGCGTGGAGAGAGAGAGATGAAAAATAGATGAGGTGGGACAGCTCTCACGCTGGGAGACTCATCTGCTCCATAAAGGTGGTTGTTTCGTTTTGTCTGAACTACTTTGTTAATCATCATTTTGAATTCATTTGATTTTTATTCAGCATACAAACAATGAATAATAAAAGAGCGACAAAAATAGCCCCCGAATAGTGGATCTGGGCTAAAATTCCCTCAAAGAACCAATTTCTGTGTCTACACCTCCTCGCTAAGTTTTAGAAGTACATGCTGACACTGAAATATGGTGTCTGAGGGATGATTGGTCATAGCGTGCTTTGCCTGCTTGCTATCTGGAAATCAGGAAGATAGACATCACAGCAATGGAGCAAATTAAGCTGAACAATAGGGATTCAAAGTCACTATCTAAAGGAAAAGTATGGTTTATCTTATTGGTATCAGATATACAGTAATTGCTTATACGTCAGAGTGACTCAAATACTGTACAACACATTATGCATTTTCTCTAACAAGTCCCACAACACTGGGAGTTTTGTAAGACTTTTCCATGGCCCCTACGAATAACAGTTCATGTCATAATTTAATTCAAGTGCATTTGACACTAAGGCAGAGTCAAAGCCTCAACTCTCTTCACACAACTCCACAAATGCAGCTGCAAGCACAATTGCACACACAAACGCACACACACAGCAAAGAGTGTAGAGTAATCGAACCCTTTTCACTCAGAAGCAGAGAGCCCTCAGACAAAGTGGTAAATCAGTGTTAAAACCTGGGTAATGTAGCAGAGAGGCGCAAGTGTGAGGGAACAAGTGGAGCAAACGGTTCCTCTTTTGACTGCCAGACTGTGATCCAGCCCAGAGTACAAATTGTGTATCAGAAAATAAAAATCTATGAGTAATCTGTGTACAAGATTTTAACAGGACACCGCCTATACAAACATATTTAAGCATACTTGTTTAATGTGCAGAAATGCCTGATTAACATTTTAATGAGGGATCATCAGCGTGTCAAATAAAAAATAACAGGCCATTGGCAAGAAGGCCTTTGTAAAAAGAGAAGATGTGTATAGGGTGCCATGTGTTCACTGATAGATGCAGAGAACAATATACAGAACAACCTTCAGTCACAAACACATCTCCTCACGAACATACACACACTCACAAAAACAACAGCGCAGAAAAACTATAGCCAAAACAAGTGTTTTGTTATGAACCCTCTCTCTCTTGCACACGCTCCTCCCTTCCCAAATCAATACGGCCAGCAGCTGATCATACGACCGTCGAGAGCAGGGACTACTGGGTCACCGTTCCACATGAGCGACAGGAACAGGCAGGGGCCAATCCATCAGGCCTAACGATTTTTAGATGATTACACCACGCTCCCCTACTCTTACCCTCTACTTCCTCCCTCCCATGCCCCGTCCGTGCGTACTGCAATGTATTTTGGGCTGAAAATGCTGAGAAATCCCCCTCACTGCTCTCGGCATGAGAACAAGTCAGAGAAGGCTCATCTGTACAGTTTGTCATCATCAGTAGTAGTATAGCTGGCAGCTGAGTATAAGACAACGAAAAATAAAACTGAGGTGCCCTTGGTTGATTCAGGAATCTTAACATTACATCAATGTTATCAGAATAATATTTAATCCATAGACCTGTGAGCTGGTAGAGCTGTGCAACATGGAAAATGAAAGTGGTACAATGCTAAAAATAGTTCTGAAATAATAGATTTACAGCATTTAAACAGAAAATATCAATATCAATTTTCAAAATACATGTCCTATGAATCTATAACCAGCCAGCTCTGAATAATGACACATCGAGCAACATATGCTGAAGAGTGCCTTGTATGTCAATAGTTGAAATGGTGCCAAGGGAAGCGCCGGGGAAGCCAACGGAATTTACTCTTTCCAAGCAAGAAAGTCTGGATGGGTGGGTGGGTTTGTGTGTGTATTTATATGTGTGTATGCACGGCATGGTATAAAAAAGCTGGTTTTGGTTTTGCAGATGATAGTGTGTCACTTTTAAAAGAGTAGATTGTTATTTGACTTTATTCTATGTCATCTTGATGATAATAATGGTTCACTCTGATGCTAAGTCGTATGTCCTGATTGCTGCATAATGAAGGTTTAATTTCACCTGAAAATTAAAGAGCGGCAGGACATGCTGGGATCCCTGTTCCACAGAAAACACAGTGTGAAACCAGGAAACAGTTAGAGAGCAGGTGTCAGGAAGAAGGAGCCAAAATGGAGCTGGATTTCTGACAGTAGGGTTGTGGTTTTGTGGCTGGGAGGACGGACAGAGCCAGACAGAGAGAGGGAGGAAGACAGAGGGATGGGGGATAGATTAAAATAAGTAATAGAAATGAGAAAAGAAGGAAGGCTAAAGAGGATTTGAGTTGATTGCGGTGAAAGTGCTGTCGCCTGTTTGTGCATTATTAATACCCATCTGTTTTGATTACAAAAACATGTGGCAGCAGCTGGAGATCCACAGTGCAAACCTAGGCATGCCCCTGGTATGCGGTTTACACTCGCCCTAATATCATTTGCGTTTCACTAAAGACACTATCAAAGAAAATATCATATGTAAGAAGTATTTGGGATAGTGTATTTGTTATATGTTAACATGCAGTGAAATGCATGCACTTTGTGTGCAGAGGCTAATAAGTGATTAGTCACTCTCAATTTGTCATAAAGAATACTGTTTAACGCATAAATACTGCTGTTTTCAAATACAGTGTAGGTTATTCTGTATGTACTAATTGAATGTTTTGTGTTAGTTCAAGTAAATCTGAAGTTAGGCTTCTTTCTTTTTTATGATTCATGATGGGCATTGGATTTGCTGATGAGATGATATGTAGCATGTGCGGGTAGGGAGGCTCCAGAAACAGAAGCACATTTATAGAGAAACGTCTCCAAGCGTGTCATTTTTTCTGTCTCTTCCTGTAACCAAGACCGAGTTTATCGCTTGCACAACGCTCACATATGCACCCGTCGGGGGATTATTAATAGCAAATCAAAAACTTTGTTTCCATAGAGACTGTTTGAGTTCATTATGGAAAGTGTTTCCTGTTGTTACCAAGACAACAATCCAGCGATGGCAAATGAATGTGGCACACAGCTGAGTGATGCGGTGAGCTGGAGGATCTCTCCATAAACAAGCTCAGCACCAAAACTGGAGGCAGCTGGAGAATAAATGAGAGGTTTGAAAGGAGGTAAAACATTTTTATGTATGCACCTATCAGCTGTGCTTATATACTTATACAACTTCAATTTGGATTGATATTGCTAAATTTACCTGTACATAATCACATTTGTTGCGAGAAAAATAATGAATTAAGTTTTAAATAACTAACATTTTGGCTTTTCAGAGTGTCTACAATTGAGATGCAGACAGGAGGGATGGTAAGTGGCCATCAAGCTGTTATAACTGACTTCAGTGGAAACGTTTGCAACTATGGTTAAGTTCCATCAGGTAAAGTCCTTTTCATTAGGTGCTTATGACATTCTTTTACCCTCTGTACATCCGTGACTAAGAGACTTAGGAGGGTTTAATAAACTAACAAAACAAGCTTACGTTTCATCTTGATTCAGTAAGTGTTAACACAACTTCATCCTGGGCTAACAAGGATGTGGGTGTATGTAAAAGGAGCCTTAAGTAAGACACCTTGGATAAACATCCAGTCTCATGACTCTCAGCACCTGTGATAAAGGATCTTGTAACAAAGAGAAGTAGGATTAAATGTTACATTTAACCGCTGTGCTCTCTCCGAGAAATTTGTTCTCTGGGTCACAATGGCTTCTGCCAATTTGGGAAAGCTGGCCAAAGATTTCACTGTGGGAGGAGGAACTCAGGAGGATAGAAAACATGCTGTGTTGTGACAATTTGCCGAATTACATTTAGGTTTGGACAAGTGTACTGTATAGCTACCAGCATGGTATCCCTGCTCACTTACATAAATAAAGAATAGACTTCCATATAAGTCCTGTTTGAGGGGTTCAGCAGTGAGATATGGTTCTACATATGACAAGCAGTAAACATGCCACCATGTGCTCCTGAACCAACAGCACAGACTCATCAAACAAAAAAGGCAGTTTACCCCCACAGTATTCCACAGTATAACAACCCCCCTCATGAAGAACTGCTAATACAGACTTTAACCTGCCGATGTCTTGCAACGAGGAGAGCACTTTCATAAACTGAGGCACTATTTTTCATTTTTAGGTAAATCGAAAATACTCAAATACACATGAAAACTTTGAATTTCAAAAATAAAAACAAACATCTGATTAAAACAGTTCTGGCAACATACTACTGAACCCTGGCCTGATTCAACGACATAAGCACGAAGACCTTGAATGAAGTTGTTTCAACACAGCCACAACCATACAATAACATTAATAATCAAAAACAAAAGACATTAAATTGCATTAACAAACACTGAAAAGAAGTTGATGTTTTCAACATAGAAACAGCATCACTCTGGATTAGTTACTTACAGAATCAATTTAATTGGGTAATTTTATTATTTGCTCTTGTTCTGGCCATTTGTATGTGTTTCCTTAAGCTAACGAGCTGTGCTGAGCTCTCTCAACTCTCTCTCTTTCACTTTGGGTTTATAAATGACAGTTGATTAGTCAGGTTTAGTCATGTCCTTGAGAGTTCCTAATACGTTAAGTACAACTACAATCTAACTGGAAACCAATACTGCAGCCGAGCAATAACCCTCATCTTTGTGAAGCGTATCATGTTCGTGTCAGAGGTGACTCAACTCTGAGGTAATTCACGTGGCTGTATATTTAGTGGTGCAGTTTCACAGTGAATGGCATTTCCTTAAGAGCCGTTTTTAACGCTCTGTCTACACTCATTTACATGCAGGCTCTCAGTATCAGGCTTTGTGGCTGGCTGTTGACACTGTGTCAGGGAGTTAAATCAACAGTGACACTCAGTTCTGATGACACTCAACAAAAGTCAACAAAAGTGAACAGTAGAAGTTTCACAAAGATATATTGCAGTGTTTATCCATTACTGAAACTTTACTGTGGGGTGATGTATTAAATTGCATCAGACTATGCACAATGACCACTCTAAAAAATTATTTTAAAAAAATGTTTGCTTGACTGAAATATATCCTCTTGACTGGCCTGAGAAAGTGTGTTTGGAGATATGCCAAAAGAAAAATGTCACCAGATCTGTGTGATAGTGCTCAGGATAAATCCTGAAGACAACTCCTGTTCTACAGGAAATAGTTGACCAGCACGAGAAGTTTTACTTGCTTAAATATTGTGTTTTAATACGCTTTTAAATGTCAGAGTTTTACAAGAATTTGAAGAAACCCTTGTGTGTGTTTCAACTAAAGCTCAAAAGTAGCTGTTTTATATATACTCATCTGTGCCTCTCCTCCGACCTTGGCATTAGCAGAATTGTTTGGAGCCATGAAATTACCAAACTGGTAAAGATGCATAAAGTGGCCAGAGGAAAAGAGCATTGCTGCTATCGTTTGATTTGCCCTGACATGGTTACTAAATACCTGGCCACATACAGTACATGATCTGCCCGCACCACATCAGATTCACATTAGAGCCTTTGATGTTCCAACCAAAGCATCGAGCTGTTTATCTGGGAACATGAACAGCAGCAGCAGCAGCAGCCCAGCATAAATACACATAAACCAGATATACATTTACAGAAAACACCCAAGTCTAGACTTGTATGATGATTTAAAACATTCAATCCATACAAAAGCGTCGGGATCAGAAACAAAACAAATGCAAATGTCTTTTGTCCATCTGAGACCACAGTTAACAAATAGGCACAAAATGCATCAAACACACATCCTCTATTCAAAGCGTGGCAATGTTTCGCAGAGTATAAAATAGCCATCATACATAGCTGAAACACAAGGGGTTTTAGCTGCTGGCACTGACACACTTACGTTCCCAGGATCTCTTTGAAGTCATACTGATCCTTCACATCTGTGGTCTTCTTTTTCCAGGCATGGCAATCATCACCCAGCGGCATCTTCTTGTTGTTACGGTCAGAAACAATACTAGTGAAGAAGAATGAAAGGAGGAAACACTTGTTAATACCAACTGCTGAAGTGCATTCATCCCTGGAATCCATCCCAATACTGCACCTAGTGCTGCTCACTTTTCTTATATGGCTGACTATTATAAAAGATATTTCTTACAGTGTTTGCCACTTGTGATGACACACTAAAAGTATGCAATGCATGTAAAAAAACATCTGACATATATTCTATTGTTCGGCAAGGCAGGTTTATTCAGAGGTTGTCTTTTAAACAGAGTACTTTACATTAACCATGTCTTAAACTACTAGGTGTTCCCATTGCTGTGCAACCATTATGATATTTATGTGTGTGAAGTACTGTATTTTTTTGGCTAGGGTTTGCATTCACACCGTGGGTGTGTACTGGAGAAGAGCACTTCCTGCAGCCAGAAGTCACATGATGATAAGAAACACTTGAACAACTTTAGTACAGTGAAATTTCATGATGCCAGAAAGAAAACTTGTACTTCACAGGTTAAGGCAAGAAACTTTCATAAACTTACCAGTTACTAAGGATGGAACAACCAGCTTGACAAACATGACATTGCAAAAACTTTTAAAGTCTGTTACAAAACAGACAAGTTGCATGTGTCTTAGGTGACTTAAGAATGTGGTTAATCCTGTTTCCTCTCTAATATAATTTTCACACACAAAACATATCCTTTGACATGGGGTATTGAACATGGTTTAGGCTGCATTTCATCCATTGAACTGAAAACACTGTCACAGGTAATTACTAGGTCAATGTTGTTTAGGCATATCCTGCATCTGCAACTTCAGTGTGGCTGTGTTTCTGCCTCATGGAATTTATGGTAGAAAGGGCTAAAAGTCATGGCCAATATCTATATAAAGTTAATAAGTAAACTGTTTCACTCTGGTGACGCGATTATTGCTGTCTAAGTCTATGACTTCAAGTATACCCCAGACAGCTCTTATTGTGTTTCTTTCATCCGTGCTGTCATTTTTCTGTTTTCTTAATTTAGCTTCCTCCGAACAGATAGTTTCTTTGTTTCAAGCTTCTGAAGCTGCACACAGCTAAGTTATGTGGTGTAGAAAGAAAGACCCTATGTATGTCAGTGGTGAGGAGTGACCCTGACGTTATGGATATATCAGTATTAGAGTTGCCTGATATGTGATATGAAAACTATGAAGCAGAAAAGGATGCTTGGGATAATTTATAATTAACAAATGGTTGGATATTTTTGCCCAAAGTGTTTAATACCCACATTTGAGGGATCATTGGCAAAAATTTGTGTAGGTTACATCAGAGTAAATATTTGAATTTCTACTTCCAAAATCCAGTTTTCAGTCGGGCTCTAGTTATAACAATAAACTTTTCCTAATCTAACATGATACTGATCCATGTTTCTTTTTCTGCCGTGGCAGCAATACACTCCTGTAATCTATAACATGTCAGTCTTTCTTAAAGGGGCTTTTAGTGAGCTTGTGTATGCACACGTTTTAGGGAATTAGCCTCACAACCTGTGCCAAATCAAATATCATACCCAGAGTTAGAGTATAAGACACTCCTACCTTTAAGAATAAGAGAAGGAAAACAACATTGTTAATCCTTTGTCTCACTTGTTCATTTCTCAGGGGAAGTTCACATTCAGATGTTTGTCCTCACCATACTCTCAAGAGAGGTAGTGATCACAGAGGACCCTGCTGTCACTGATATCATCATCTAAACCCAGAAAGTGTCTATAACTCAGGACCTGGAAGACTAAAATAGCCCTGTTCATATCAGCGTGCCTCACTCCTCCTCTGTTCCTGCTGCCTGCCTGGCAACTTCATAGTCTATCTATATGAGATGATGTAACATATTGTTCTCGACAGTACAAGAGCCATTTTGCCAAAGACAATATAATAGCTTGGTTAATCATCTCCCTATCAGTGCAGCCACCTCACTTAAATCCCAAATTGTGTGTATGAGCGGCATTAAACGACAGACAGACTGGTGAGACTTGACACTGCTGTTATCTCAGGATAAACGTTAATAGGATGTGGCCTCTTCTAGCTACATTTCACTGCAGTTACTGATTGATGCACACAGAGGCTCTCTTTCTCTCTCTCATGCACACACGTGCGTGGTGGCCCTCTCGCTGCCTTCACTAATGACAGAAGTCGGCTTCATACCTGTTGTCATGGAAACCTAAAGGAGCTGCTATGGTATCTGAGAGTTTAAATTGCTTTAGGGATTAATGGCAGGTGCAGCTAAGGCGGGAATCATTTGATGGCTGGCTGAAGTGCGTTATGTTTAGTAAAAAAGAAAACATGAAAGCATCCCGCTTGTGGTTACTGGATATGAATTAGAAGCACATATCAAACAGAGGAAGCAGTGAAATATAATATAACCTTAACAGGTATACATTCAATACTGTACAACTCATTAGTAGAGCAGCCACGTGGCCATGATTTTAAATGTCATACTAATTCACATGACCAATTTCAGTTCATGATTGGAGACACTACTTTGCCTTTATCTGATGTAAATTTGCTGAACAATGTAACCAAAACTACTGGGAACAAAACTCACAACTGTATATTTAAAACAATATCTCAGTCAACCATCATTTCCCCCACTGCATTTTGCATACCATTTAAAGCAACTCAAGTAAAAGGAAGTATTTCTAAAATAAAAAGCAGCATGCAAAGTAAATGTGCTCAGGGGAAGTGGTAAGAGGAAGTCCAGTCAAACGTGTTAGAGGTTTGCTGGTAAATCTTAGGGCCTTTGTTCCTGTCGTCTTTTCTTACTGTCGGGGACAAACAAACAATACATAGTGTAGACTGTAACTCTATTCCTTAGTACATCTTCAACTTGACACCAGTCTCTTTCTGTGGAAATTAAGGATCCATTACAGAGAGAGCATGATTTTTCCCCTCCAATGTTTTCATTCAAAAGTGATCTGGAGTAGGTTGATGCGTACCAATTTGAAAATACAAAAGATTACATGACAGCATTTGTATGAAGAATAGTGTGATTTTTGTTAAGTTTCTTATGTCTGGTTACTGTGAGGAGAAGACGCTGTAGACGAGTCTGTAGTGCTGAAACATGATCAACACAGAAATATTTCTTTATAATTATGCAAGCAGTTATTGATTCATTATTCAATAATTACAAATAAGATGTATGATTACAACCTCTTAAATGTGAACATTGCTTACTTTCTCTAACTCAAATTAATAGTGATCTCCAACTATTGACAGATTATTGACCACCTATGAAGTTAAATTTATTACCAACTATTTGGATAACTGCTTGTTTAATTTTTCAAGGAATTTCAGTTTCTTAATTTCTTTTTCTGGTGTATTTACTTCTGCATGACCATGAACTGAATATCTTTGAGACAAAACAAGACATCTGATTGCGTTATCTCCGCCTTTTCGGAAACACTGACCGGCCTTACCTATATAGAACCAACAACTAATGATAATATCTGCAGCTGTGTCCCCTAACTTGCATTATTCAGGCAGGGCATCACAGTTCTCCTGTTAAAAGAGTAGTAACCTTTTGGTTAAAAATAACTTGCACAGCACAAGAGAAGACACTGAAGTCAGAGACGGAGTGAAAGCACCTCTCACATACTGCTTGTTTGTAGCATCTCACCTTGCTCATATTGAGATTCATGGAGATTCATGTTAATTCATGCACCGAGAATGGGTGATATCGAACATCAAAGTCATTTAAACATCAAAGTCAGAATGCACCAACCTTACTTGTCACCGGTTGTGTTCATTTAGAGATCTAACAGGTAGCAACTGTGTGTGTACCCAGGAAATACCAACATGCACCTAAATCTCCTTCATAACGCTTAGATTTCACTCCAGTGGCACAAACATCTGGATTAAGCAGCTTCACTTACAGGACACATTTCAAGCAATTGGAGCGTTAAGGACAAGTTGAGCAAGGGGGGCCTGTTTATCAAACAGGCAAATGCTATAAACAGCAGGATAAGGTTCATGTTTAAGACACGCAGGGGCAGATGTGGGCAAATTTTGAAAAACTTGGGAGAGTAGAGGGGAGAGACACATGCAGGTGTCGTATGAGCATGTAGAGGGCCAAAAACAGCCCCTCCATGTCCACTGATGACATGACGTTTGGTCGGCGGGTGAAGATTATGCTGTTCAAAGACCCACGAAGCAACAGGATTGAAGAGGCTTGAGATAGGGAGATGCACAATACCATGACGACATTCCCTGAGTAGTTTGTAACATGCAGCATTCACCCTTGTTTAAGGTTTACACAGAAGAGAGTCGCTGTACTCACTGGTTTCCCATTCCTGTGATGTGCAGTGGACAGAAGAAACACACAAACACACACATACGCACCACCACAGTTAAATGTGACAAAATGACGCACAAGTTTTGTTGCTTGAGTGTGAAATTTTATCTGCAATGGTGTTAAAGCATTTTGGCAACTCTTGCATACACACATGCACACAGACAGAATCAAACAGACAAACATATTAAAAACTGATATTTGGAGTTGAACTAAAACTTGAGAAGGATCCACTTATTTTCTCCAAACTGGGTGGCTCGCTTATCAACAAATGTGTTCATAACAAACTAACAAGCAACATTAAATAACTTCTTTTAAATTTTGAGTTTTGGGTGCCTTTACTTGTTTTACTTGTTATCCCAGCAGACAATAGATGGCTCCAAACAGTGGTGAATTTCCAGTCCTGCCAACTTACGGACAGGCTTTGGCAGGCTCGTGCCGAAGGACTGCATTCCTGTTAAATCAGATTGACTGCGCGGGAAGCCAAATTGTTTTTGAAATGTTTTTTATCCGACTGCTTCCTTTTAGGGCTTAGTTTGGTCAGGTGCGGAGCTACATGTCTGATCTTTTAATGCCTTGAGAGCATCAATCTGAAATCTGGCCTGAAGACCAAAGCTGGGCAGTTTAAAAAATAAAAAATAATAATACATCAAATCCAGTTACCCAGGGTTTTGGATCCATGCGTTTGGTCTTTTTTTTTTTTTACCTTAACGGCTTTAATGTCTCTTTGGAAATCTCAGCAAAAAACTGTAAGCATCGACCGAGGCTAGAGCCAGCACAACAATGCTCCATTCACACATTCAGTACAACAAATAAAGATGATTCACTGGGTCAAAACGGTTGAACCGATGCAGCAGTGGTGGGCGAGCGCTTTCTCCTTCTGTGCCAAGAGCAACATGTTTAAAAGCATGAACAGAGACATCAACATTCACTACCGTAGGTATCAGAGAACCAACCAACTCATCACCATCACTCCCTCGGCTGCTTGCCATGGTGCCTGTCCCAAAACTACATGGTCCCCTAGCCCTCGAAACCCCATGCAACCCATTGGCTGGACTGGGAGATTTACTAAACAGCAGTCTGATTGGTCAGCTGGTGTCGATGACGCACAGCAAATCTCCTCTCAAAGTGAGCTTATTAATTGATAAGCAGACTTCTCCTGGCGAGATCCCACAGACAGGCAGAGGAGATGAGGAGGTGTGCTTGTGTGTGTGAGGAGAGAGTTGAGAGTGAAAGGGAGACAGAAACAGAAAGAGGGAAGGAGAAACGAGCAGCGGAAGATTACACATCGCCGCATATTAATGGTGAAAACCTTCGCGCCATTTCTACAGTAAAGAATAATAATAACACCAATGAGGGCTCTTTCTAGAGAGTCATTAGTAGATACTGTACTGATACTGCTTGACTTTGATAAATTATGTTAATTCAAAGGGCCATCTAGTTGTACTGGTTTGCTTGGAAGAAGACACTTCAGTCGCATATTCCATGTCGGTATCTGATCTTTGAAACCGCAGCTTCAGTTACATAGAGGTCCTGCTGATGTGATTGGGAGTACTGACCATATGCATAACTGACGCTGTCGGCTGCTGTCAACTTCGGCCGTCTCCCCTGTTGTGAAGCTACTTATAGCCGTGGTTTTAAAGTCGTTAAATCTCCCTCCAGGAGGTACTCTGAGCGAAAAGTCCCCAACGACTGCGATGAAGCGATAGTTAAGGTTAGCTAACTGATAAAAAAAAACGACCTGTCAGGAGGAGACCTAGCAAGAAAACCACGCTCCAACATCTCTCCAAGCCTTCCGTGAAAGAGGTTGAGAAATAAAAGTTTTGTGTCACGACAGTGCGGCAGCAGTCACTCCTACCTGAAATGTACCGGTGCGTGAGGTCCAGCAGCCGTGTCCAGTGTCCGTCTGTCTCTCTCCAACTCGGAGCGCTCTCACACGGAATCTGTACTTGGCAACCTCACCAGCAGCGCTCCTCCTGACGTCACCGCAGGCAGGACGGCGATCTGACCAATCGGAGCCCGAGCTGTGGCGCACAGGTAAACAGTTCTGAGACAGCATTGGTCACCTCCCTCCACCCGTGACTCCTGCGCTGCACCGTAATGTACCGGGGATGGAAAGCCTCGGAGAGGTGAGCTGCAGCCTTGGTGGTGCTGACAGTGGAATAAAGGCGCCCGCTGTTAGTCGGGATCCGCTTTGTTGACCAAGTCTGTGGGAAGTTAAACACATGAACATGATGGGTCGAAGTAGAGGTAGAGGACAATAAAGCCACACAAAGAAAGGTAAAAGTGAAAAACAGAACTACTATTTACAGATAAGTAGATAAAATAAGATAAGAATAAATAGATAGAAGACAGCAGGCTAGTGGATGTAGTGGACAACTTAATAGAGCTTACAGTTTGATCAAAGAGGGCAAATTTGATTTGACTCTGAGAGGGATTTCTTAACGTTTTGCTTAACTTGCTGCTTCAGCTTCGTGGTTAACATCTACCACGTCTCTATTGCTTGTCGTCTATTTAGTATCTAGTATAGTATTCTTTAGGCCTACTTTGATTTACTCTAGATTTTTTACAATTTTTGTTATTGTTTTTACTCTTCTTTGACTGCAGTTATTTTTTTTATATTTTATTTTTGTTTTGAATCAAAATCAATACCAAACCACTTTAACTAATCTATTTGTAATGATGCTCAAAATAAAGCCTGGGATAAACCATAAACAAGTGACTTTACCATTTCCATTCTCGCTGCCAGGTGCGTGCTACTGGGAAACAGTGCGGTGTCAGCTCGCAGTGGTCTGGTGCTCCATCTAGTGGATTGTGAGGGCCCAAACAGTAAGATCCACAAAAACAATGTGCTTGAAATCAAGCAAAGTGTGGCGGTAACAACTTAGCAATGGGTGTTGCGCAACGATTCAGGTGCCCATAGGTGTTATGTTATTGTAGTAAAAAAAAATTAAAAGAAATCTCTTAATACACCCGTCCTATTATTAGACTACTGCCTTTACTATTCTTATTTATTTACACAGATCACTTTGGTATTGCCCAATTTCAGGAAGTAAAAAGCACACCAAAAGAGGGTGAAAGAATATAAAACGAAAAAAACTTAATGACATATTATATGTTATATAACATATTTGAAAATATGCAATACAAAGAGATTTGAAATGTGAGCTTTTAGATGTGTAAAATCAGAATAAACTGCCTCAAACCGCCCTGACAGTGAAGCAGTGCCGGAATCAGTACCGGTGTGTACCTGCACACGCCGGGGGGCGCTGTGCTGTAGATGGAGCGGTGTTTGTGTCCGGTCGGACCCTCTCTCCATCGTCGGCGGTAAGCTGACAGTTGCCTAGTGACGAAAAACTATCGACTGCTGCTGATTTCCTGCGTTTTCAAAACCTCATCGCTGGCACTGAGCTAACTAGTGCGAAGTTTCCCCACACAGATTTGTTATCGTTGTCTCATCCCCCTACAGCTCGAGTATGGGGCGAAATAAAACCGCTGTGCTTGTAGAGTGACGTTTCAGCGTTTCGGGTCGCGTTATGAAGACTTTTGAAGAATGATGAATAATTATATTTTCATCAGGGTCGTCGGGAAGGGGAGCTACGGGGAGGTGAATTTGGTGAAACACAAATCAGACCGAAAACAGGTGAGAGGCGGAAAATATGTGTGGAATTCAGTACATCACACAAGAGCTAAAAATAACCAACATATAGCGTTAACGGTTGACAGTTTTTAGCTTGCCATTCCCAAACCCCGCTAAAGTTCAACTAGCTTAAAGTTAGCTATAGTCGGCTAGCAGATTTGTTTACGCTCTCATCAATAATGTTCAGATTTATGAAGCTAATCTAATAATACTGTCACATCCATAACGAAACATTCACGTCATATATTAGGGAACATAATGTATGCTGTTATTTTTTAGCTACAGCAGTACAATAACCAGCTGTTTCCTTGTGTTTGAGACTACAGGGACAATTAGATTTAACCTACTTAACATTGTTGTACCTACGTGATTTATACTACTGAACACCATGTTGAGAGTTATCACCCTCCAGGAGACGAAGATTTGTACTTTGCCTTTAAAGCCATCAAACATCAAGAATAGTTTCAGGTGCAGGACTCTCAGTGTTTCATGGCTTAAAAAGTACTAATTCATATGTGGATCACTAACTTTGGCAAGGGTTGTAAATCCCGAGTCTACATCAGTTATTAAACAATTATAGCTGAGTTCAGTTCTTTGTGATGTGGTTGCAGCTTCTTCGTCCTATGGTGATTGTCATGTTATGTTCCTAGCATTTTGGTTCTTGATCACAATTATAGAATGATGTGTTTTCTTTCATTTCCAATTTACAGAGATTATTTGTGCAATCTGCTTTTTTTCCAGTATGTTATCAAGAAGCTGAATTTAATCACCTCCTCCAAGTGGGAGCGGCGTGCTGCTGAGCAGGAGGCGCAGCTCCTGTCCCAGCTGCGACATCCTAACATTGTGACATACAGGGAGTCATGGGAAGGAGATGACTGCCAGTTGTACATTGTGATGGGTTTCTGTGAAGGCGGCGACCTGTATCATCGACTCAAACAGCAAAAGGGCGAGCTCTTACCTGAGAGGCAGGTGGTGGAGTGGTTTGTGCAGATAGCCATGGCCCTCCAGGTATGCTGTGAGATTGAAAGTGAAGGCCATGTGAGAGTCAAAAGTAACTTATATATATGATTATAGGACATCTGGAGTTATTGTTGTCATTTTACTTTGCAGTACCTCCATGAGAGGAACATTCTTCACCGGGACCTTAAAACACAAAACATCTTCCTGACGAAGACCAACATCATCAAAGTTGGGGACCTTGGCATCGCACGAGTATTGGAGAACCAGAATGATATGGCCAGCACACTCATAGGGACCCCTTACTACATGAGTCCAGAGCTCTTCTCTAATAAACCCTACAACCACAAGGTGATTAGGTTGTCTGCAATTGCACTGTGTAGTTTTATTCAGGAGCTGTCATAGGACTGATTTACATATGGTTGTTATTTTTTCCAGTCAGATGTATGGGCCCTGGGTTGCTGTGTGTATGAAATGTCCACCCTGAAACATGCCTTCAATGCCAAGGACATGAACTCACTGGTCTATCGCATTGTTGAAGGGAAGGTATGTTGCATCTTATTTATTTATTTATTATTGTTTTGCCTTTCATGGCTTTATTGATAGGACAGTTGAGAGAGATGACAGGAAATGGAATGAGAAAGGGTGGAATGACATGATGCAAAGGGCCGCAGGTTGCACTCGAACCCTGGGCCGCTGCAGCGAGGAAAAAGACCAACTGAGCTAGTGGGCACCCCTGAATGTTTTTACTTTTAATAAATTGTTTTGATCTTTTGCACCAGGGCATTGTTTTGCAGACAAAACTATTGAATATTGATCTGAGTTGTGAAGTTTGTTTGTCATTTCCTGAGAGGAAAGGTTAGCAAAAGTTTGGAATAGTCTTGTCCTATTTGCCGCCGATAGCATAGCTGTCAGGTAGTTGACTGGTAACTTTAATCATCTTGATCAGGAATTTAATTATTCAAAGTTGAGGTCAGAAATGTTTTTTGTTGTAATTTTTTGGTCAAATGTAATGTGTAACAAAGGGTCATTTTGAGCAGTAACATTTCTGTGACATAATGAGCAATGACTACTTACTAGGTCTAAAATATCAGATGTTAAATCACAAATAAGATTGTAATGATGAGAGAAGAAAGGTAAAAATGGAATGAATAGCAAAAACATACATAAAAAGAAACATAACAGTAAAAACATTACATTGGTTCCCTTCTAGTTCATACAGGGAGTTATTTTTCTGTATCCTGATAATCTAGAATTGTAATTTCTGGCCAAAAAAATACTGTCACAATGATATATAATGTTTTTCTCTGGGTTTCTCATCAGCTGCCACAGATGCCCAGTAGGTACGATCCCCAGCTGGGAGATCTAATCAAGAGCATGCTGTGTAAGAGACCTGAAGACAGGCCTGATGTTAAACTTATCCTCCGGCAGCCCTACATCAAACGACAAATCGCCATGTTCCTTGAGGCCACTAAAGAGTAGGTGGCCCTGACTGCTTTGTCATTATTTCTAATGGCTTTAAGGCTGTTTATTTCATACAACAACTCCATTTGTTTGTCTTTTGCTGACATTTCTTTCATTGTATACTTCATTTTAATAATCTTACACGGTCGGATATTCAAATCTAATCCTCCATTTTTGTTACTCTTCGGCCACAGTGAGTTGCTAATGCTAACTAAATTGAAAACATTTTTAACATCTGTTTGTTATGGTTCTCACTAGAAAAACTGCCAAGTCAAGAAAGAAAGCTGTGGGTGGCAGTGGTGATTGTAAGGCTAACAGGGCATCGTCTGTGGTGTCATCTCAGCCAAAACCTGACAGGAGTCCCCAGTCTGAACCTCTAGCCAGAATGAAACGGGTGAGTCACTGCAGAATAGCATGACAGTTAAAACACAGACAACTTTGTTATATTATGATATTATATCCCAACCCAAAAAGGTTTAGAGGCTGTGTACAACATGTGTTTAAAGAAAACGGTGTCAGGTGCGTTTAAAGAACACTTCATCACACCCTTGCTTAGTGCTTGTTCACATGCTCGGGAGCAACTGAGCCAGGCTGCCCCTATTGTGCACCATCAGGATACTATCACTTGTTTCCAATTAACCTTCACCTGTGGAAAGTTTCAACAGGCTGTTTTTGTGCATTTCACAACATTCATAGTCTTCCGTTGCCCTATCTCAAGTTGCTTGAAAAATATCTCAAATTCAGAATAAACATATTCTGTAAAATCATTCAAGTTGATGAGGTGCACCTTTAAATATTTTTTCTTTGTACTGTTTTAAATTGAGTAAAAATGGATCATCAAATTATTACTGTTTTATTTATGCTTTACATTGTTCCAAATTTTTTGCAATTGCGAGTTGTAGCCCAATGTTTTTCAGTCATTGATTACTAAACTGTGTTGTCATTTATTGAAAAACCATCCTATGATTTTCTTGTTTTTCTTGTTATAATATTACTTCATAATGAAGTAAAGATACATACAGGTATCTTCAATTATACTCAGCAAAGAGGATTTAGAATGAAAGGGAACTTTTTGCCTGTTGTCATGTGTTATACTGCATTTTATTACATACTAGTTTGTTTGAATAAAATGGTTATTTGTTTGCTGTATAGATATGGATGGAAGGATGGTATTGCATTGGCAAGACTCAAACAATGAACAGTGCTGCTTATAATAAGTGCTAGCAGTGCGCTGCTGTCAGTGGAAAAAACTCATTAACGCCAGCATTAACATCAGCTGACGTTAATATTAGCATGTATGATTGTGACATTTAATTATTTATTGACACCTCTTTTTGCTTTCTGAATGAACATACTTTTTATTTCCTAGTCATAGTAAGAAATACGGTAAAAACGTATTGCTTTTATATTTTTACTGTAGAATAGTTAATGTTGCAAATGTTGTTTGATTTAAGCCACATTGAACATTTTCTGACACGGAATCAACATAAATTCTACAACATTCTAATCATCACATGACACTAAATCAATGTTTTTTCAAATTGCCTTAAACAAATCCTGAATAACTTCCACTATTATAGGTTTATTCTCAGTAGGTGTGTAGATCTATCCTTGTTATGTTAAGCTGTTAAGTATTAACAGAAGTCCATTGGATCGCTACGATGAAAGCAAAGTTAAACAGTCTACCCAGGTTTCTCTTGTGCTGATGTAAGTTGGGACATTGTGAGAGTTTATTGTGACTTTTGTTTTTTTTCTTGCCCTCCTCAGAAAGAAGAGAAATCTCAACCACATAAGGTTTGGAATGGCATCATTGAATCCACTCCAGTCCAAACACCTCCGCCACACAAACCCTCCTCTCCTGATGCCCTCAAAGCCAGCCTCGTGTCCCTGGCAACCATTAGCAACATTAATATTGATATTCAACGACAGGAGGATGAGGACCTACTGAAGAAACAGGTGCAGGGGCCTCAGTCAATTGTGTCACACCACCGGGCAGGTAATGAACCTGTGACTCACAGTGTGTACAAAGACAACAGGGGACGAGGGAAACCAGATCCCTCGCCCCCTCCTTCCCCTGTTAAGCCCTCTCTGAAGTCTGTATCAGGTGTTGTCAGTCGGGGAGCAGACGAGAGGAGGGCATCCAATGGATTATTGGACATCCACCAACAGGCCAGGCCAAACCCTCGGGATACATTTTCCGTTGTCTGTGGGGAGGAACAGATGTCAGTGGTGGATGATAAGGAGGATACCATGGAGTTACTTAAAGAGGCTAACATGCAGAACACAAACCTAGAAGTGGAGAGAAAGGCTGATTTTTCCATTCCCGAGAGGAAAACTGTACCCAAATCCAATAATGAAAATATCGGAGTGAGTTTGGATGTGACTATAGACAATGAAGATGACACGCTTACCCTTCTCAAGGGAGCTCCAACACAACAACATACCTCATACATCCAAGTAAGTGCTTATAGTAATACAGCATTGTTCTGGTGTTTTCATATGAAATATTTGTTTACGTGTGTTAATGTGTTTCCAGGAAAACCTAGAATCTACTGAAAAGCTGTTAGAACCATTCCCTCCAACACTGGTGAGCATTAACATTGTTGTATTCACTCTGTGAACTCTTGCCAGAGTAAAACCCATAACCTGATTGCGCAGCACAGCAACAACCAATGGCACATGGCACAGGAAGTTTTTCTTATATTCTGCCACAGTGGAAAAAGTGTACTTGTGTCTGTTTAGGAGCCTGTTCAGGAGGATTCTCCCTCACCAGCCAGTAAGCACTGTCCTACCACTCCATGCATCCGTTCATCAGAGCCATCTGTATCACAGCAGCACAGCAAGAGGGACATAAGTCGGACACATGGAGATCAGGACAAGGTAAAGATACAGACAGTGATGTTTCTAAAATTATTTTATATTTTTTATCTTAATTTTAATCAGTTCATTGTTTTGCCTTCCGTTAGTCCAAGGTGGCTGCTCCTAGACCTTTACCTCCTCCTCCGGTTGAGAGCACTGCCGTGGAGGGGAAGAAGAGGAGCAGGAGGAGCACAGAGAGCAAGAGGACGGGTGTAGCTGCAACCTCCACATCAGTTAGTTCCTGTAAGGACGGACTCTTACCACTGCCACAGGTGACAATTCTCCCCCACAGTATATAGCCTCATTACTACAAAGCTGTAATGTTGTATGTTGGTAAAATAAAAAGCTGTATAAACATTTTGTAAGTTGAAATCAGGTAAGGTCATAGTTTGTTCAGTTTTAGGGAACGGTGTTGAACAACACTTTTTTGTGCTCATGGCTTATGGTTTTGCTATATTAGTGTATTCTTGTTGAAACCAGCAGTTGTAAGTAAAATGGGGTTAAATTTGATATCCAGGATCGTCCTTTGTCTGCCAGAGAGAGGAGAAGACTGAGGCAGTCCCAGGAGTGTGCCAGCCAACCAGGTACTTTTGTCTTAACTGTCCCGACACCAGAACATGTCAGTTGGACCTTTAACAAGAAACAGCTAAGCTAAAGATAGGATGCTTGAATAAAGAAAAAAAAATATTGTTTATTTATTTATTTATTTGTGATGATGCTCCTTTCACAGGTGTTAGTGTTGTGAGAAGGGCATCTTATGATGTCACATCCACCACAGATGAGCACTACAATGTCCCGGTTATCAGATCTGTTTCAGACAATATTATTGAGACCAACAGTAAGGTACTGACACCCTGTTTCTATGAAATTTGATTGGACTTTGTAAGGTCATTAAAAAGGCAATGCACTTTTTGGATGTCTCCTAGTATGACAAAAAATAGATGTGCCATATGTGGCGAATTTGATCTAATTATACAGTGAATTTAAAACAGAAATCTGTTTCAAAACTGCAGTGGGATGTGTTTCCTTACAGCAGGATAAGCTGCCAGAGCGAAGGTCAGATGAAGATGAGTACAACTCATCCACAAGTTCCACAGAGCGTTCAGAGGGAGACAGCAGAGAAAGGTGAGAGCAAGAAACATATCTCAACTCAGACACCATACTGCTATTCGTTAATTAGCTGTGTAAGGTCTATGTTAACACATTGATTCACAATCCTTGGGTAAATTAGTTGTGTAATCCATGATTTTATTGGTCATCTGCAGGAAGACAGAATCCAGTGACATGCAGGATTTAGTCCATATGATGACCCAAACTTTAAGAATGGAGATTGGAGACGGTGTGTGTGATGGAAGAAGATTTGGCTCTACTGCACTGCCAGAATTTAAATTGAACAGGAGGTACAGGGACACCCTGGTGCTTCATGGGAAGGCTCGAGAGGAAGCAGAGAGCCTGTCACTCGGTGAAATACCAACAGGTTAGATATGAACTCTATTGTCATCAGTCTGACATTCTTGAGCTTCCTAGTGTTTAACCAGCATGTCTCTTTAAAAGGCTCCACTTCTGGTCCAGCCAAGATAAGGAGAGCCATAGAACAACTCAGGACTGATGTGGTGAAGGGCCTGGGGGTGAAGATGCTGGACAGAGTGCTGGAAATCATGGAAGAGGAGGATGAAACCAAACGAGAAGTATGACTTGAGAGAACAGAAACACATCACACCTTATTATACAATAGTCATACTCATAACACTTGCTCAGGATAAGCAGCAAAATAGCTGATTAGGAAATTATATGTTTGGTTTGTTTATGTGTATATAGTGCTTTGCAAATGTTTAGACATTTAGAATGTGGTTCCTTAAATTAAATACATTGTGTACTTTTACACCATGAAGTAAAATCGAAGTCACATGTGTAAACCAGGTAAGCAAGTTACAGAAAGAAATGGTGCAGTGATTTTCTGTGGCATTGGTCAATGTGGTCACTGCAATTGTTTAATAATGTTTTGTTAAAATTCTGCCATATATAAATGCAGAGATAAAGGCCCAATGAGAATAATTCAATAAAGTAAATTAGATTAAATTTAGTAAAGAAAAAAAAAGTTAACTTTTGGATCAACTTCTATGATGTTCCTTTCAATCGCACCTTTGGAATAGATTACCTTGTTCATGCACTGTGGAACCAATTTATCTGCAAAACCTAGTTTGTACTGAGTTCAATTTGACTGTACTTAGTCACAGTTAACATCCTTTTTATTCTTACTGCAGCTGTACCTTCGTGACCAGATGGGAGAAGAAAAGTACCATGCTTATGCTGTGATGGTGAGGCAGCTGAAATTCTTTGAGGATATTGCCTTCCAGGTTTAGAGAAAATGCTGTATATAAGGGAGTATATTTGCATTTCCATGACATCACTTGTGAGAACTTAAAGACGCAAGCATTTTGATGGATCTTGTGGAGCAGGAAACTAAGTCTTTAGGAGAAATGTTTGTTTTAAAGTGGATATTATTGTTTGTGAATGTACTTTCTTTCAAAAAATCCCACTTTCTCCCTCCATAATTGCACACAAACTATAATTTATGCATCCAGGTTTTGTCATGGTATTGCAGTTATACAGTTCTGCATGCAATCTTGTAAATTTTGTAAAAAAATTTTTTTTTTACCTCATTCATCAAACATAGAATTTGAAATTATTCCTGTAATCAGAATAGCTATGCAAAACGTTTTTTGTTATGTTAAAGCACTCCATGTCTTTTTATTTTCTGTAGTGGATGTTCATGTTTATTTATAATAGACAGAATTTCAATAATTGTTTTACATATGCTGTATCGGTGAAGACACTAGATCTCAATACTGCTGTGTTGTAATTTCTTAACAAAATAATGTAATGTAGAATAATGCATTGCAGATAATTACTTTTGAATTGTTTCTAATAAATCCGACATGTATTTTTTTGTGGACACTGTAGTTTCGTGCACTATAACATATGTTGGCAAGTCCTGCTGTAGAAAACAATTCTGAACACATATCAAACATCCCATTTATGAAAGATGGACAGTATCAGATGTTTATTATTTGGACATAAGTATTTAATGATTGATCAAACACTGTAATGGTGTTTTCTTCAAAAATGCTTCAAATGTGACCTGTGGGACAAAATTCAAAATAATTTCCAATATAAAAAGGATGTATTAACAGCCAGGTAGGGATGATTCTGAGTTATTTGTGCTTCTTCTTCTTGAGACTTTCCTGAGGTTTTTGGCTGGGCTCCCCGCTGGTCTCTGGTAAAGCTGGCTGCCAGGCTAGAGGATTCTGTCTGTACATGGGCCATGGAGGCAGGGTCAACTGAAGGACAGACACGGAAGAAAAAAATCATAAAGTTGACTGTTATGTATGGGCCTCAATAAGTGTTAACAGACAAGGGTTTAACTGCAGAAACCCAAGTTGAGTTTCCAACATGTCTACATACTACTCATTCCCTACAAATAAAAAACTACAAAGCAAAACAAAAACTTACCACACAGGAAATTGCAAAACCACCCAAGACTATGTACACTGTCCACCCGAACTGTTCAATGATCAGACCATACACGAATCCAATCACCTGGAAAAAACCATACAAATGATATCACAGAAACTGAACAGGTAAAAACGCTCTTGCTATAATGGGACATTTGTATTGCTAATTTGAATGCATCATGTTTACTTACTGCTGAGATGAGTATTATTCCTTGGAAAATCTGTTCAGCCAGCTTCTGGCCTTTATAGTCCTGCAACAATAAAGAAGGAAGATAGTTATAATACAATGAGTTCACATTGACGTGAGGATGGTAAGTTAGTGGGTCCAGCTGTGCAAACCCGGTAGCAGGTGTCACATGGGTGTTGATTAATAGCTTTGTTTAACGTGACACGAATATAAGGAAAATGTTAAATAACGGAAGAGAAGTTACGAATTGCATTTGCGGCTTTGTTAAAAGCTACTATAGGACATAACACGTTGGTTATGTCTTCAGAGGATAGCATCGCGTTAGCTAGCAGCTGTTACGTTGATTGAACCATAGCACTGACTAGCTAACAATTACCGTTATCATGATATAAAGGCATTTATGAATGGCTCGCATGACTATATAGTTCCACCACATTTCATCGCATTATATCCTACCATGTGCGTTGGAATGCTCTTGAATATAGACAACATCTTTCCGCTTAAAATGAACAAACAGACTGAATTTAGCTCAAGCGGATACAAGCGGAGGCTGTTTGGCTTCCGGTTTCAAAAAGATACGTCGTGTTGTCGAGGACCCATCCGGCTCCTCCCGAGTATCATAACTTGAGTTAGCTGCGCAGGTTCATAGATCTATAAAAACAGGGATTGGGCGAAGTGCTACACGTTCTTGACAAGTTTTGTCTGGGGTTAGTGGAAAGCTGTGCCTGCCTAAATGGGTGACCGCTATTATTTCTAATTATTTTTGAAGCTTTTCTATTTTAAGCATGTAATTCGTACCTTGTATACCCTGTCATGAGATTATAAAATCATACTTAACTGAACTCAGAAATATTTTTATACGCTGGAAATAGCAAGCGAATGTCATTTTATAGTCAGGCAAATGCATGGGCAGCTATTACTACGTGCAATTTGGGATAGCGGATAAACTTGTTGATGTTGAGTTGGCAGTTTGGCTCTACCGTCAATTACTTTTACCGCTCTAACTGATTTTTCTCCAGAGCTTACTTTACCTGCGCTGCAAATATTTCAGATTTAAGCATAAAGAGTGTGTTGAAAGCCGCTAGTTTGCCGGCGGTCTCGTTGTGTGTTCATGTAGTAGCCACGCAGCGGTGCAGCAGATAAACGGGTTCACCTCAGTCCACATTAGCTAGCCAGCTAATACACCTCTGGGTGCACTTAGGTCAACTTTTAAGTTTTTACTGGTTTTGTTGAATTTCTTCGCTGGAAAACGGATGAGGCCGTTGTCATGACACTGAGGAGAGGTGAGTCAGTTTGGATGAAGCGGTGTCTTTATTGGCATCTCTGTTACGTTTCTGTCATTATGTTCAGATAGCCCAGTGCTGGTGAAAAACAATAGTAACATAGCAGATGTAATTGAGCTGTCATTTAAATCTCACATTTCTTCCACCCATGGTGTGGTTTTCACAGTTCTCACACTGACACTGTTGCCGTCTATTACTAATGCCAGCTCTTTATTGTGCCTTCCAGTAAACGTGGTCATCCTTGTGCTGCTGGCTGTGGCCTTCCTGATCATAGTTCAACGAAATCTCCTCAACCTCAGTGACTTTCTACACAAGGAACACCCTGGTATGTTTATCTCTGCGTGTCAGCTGCTCTATCTAGTGTGCACTGTTGTTGTGATCATCTTATCAGACTAATCCGTAAACATTGGAGACAACTTTTAAAACACCAAATGTGTCTTTATCCAGATGCAGGGATGATTCTTCCCTTTGAATCTGAGTTGTCTCCTGACCTCAGACTAGAGGCGTTGAGGAAAGGAGAGGAAATCCCCGTCCTCATCACTGCTGCTGGGGACAGACTCGGTGCTGTCATTGCTGCCATGAACAGTGTCTACCAGAACAGTAAAGCCAATGTTGCCTTCACCATTGTGACTATGAATGACACGGTGGATCACCTAAAGTAAGACAATAAAGCAAGTCTTCATGCATTTCATATGTTGACTTGGGCATAACGCAGATCTCTATTATCTTTAGGTGCCTAAGAGAAGAGGAATTTGTGAAATGTATTTTATTTGATTCAAGTATAAACCATTGTCTGACAAAACATTTTCCCTTTCTCTTATCTACAGAGTGTGGCTTAGTAAGACGAACCTGAAAAATATCAAATATAAGATAGTTATTTTCCAGCCGGAGCTCCTCAACAGGAAGATATTGAAAGATCCACAAACCCTGGAGGCTACAAAACCAGTAAGACTGCTAAATGCTTCATCACTGGGCCAGGATAGATATCCATGCCACTGTTAACTTATGTTAATCTCTTGCTTACTTTGTTTTAATGGTTTGTTTTTCAGTTGAGTTTCGCCAGGTTTTATCTGCCTGTATACATACCTGAGGCAGAGAAAGCGGTCTATTTGGATGACGATGTCATTGTACAAGGTAAGACGGCACCATAAAGGAAGATATTTACCTTGGCCAGACATTTTACAGCTACTTGTAACTCAGAAAATGTGTTTTCCATGTACAATTTCACTCATTAACTTGATATGTGTTACAACAGGGGATATTCAGGAGCTTTATGAAACCAACCTCAAACCAGGACACGCAGCTGCCTTCTCAGATGACTGTGATTCAGCATCTGCTAAGGGCATTGTTCGAGGGGCTGGAAATCAGGTAGGCATCCCTTCCACGATCTTGCTTTATTCAGTTATATAAAACAATCTATCGTTATGCATCACAAGTGTGATTAAAATCCAAATCTTTTTCAATAGAATAATTATATAGGTTTCCTGGACTTCAAGAAGGAGGCTATCAAGAAGCTGGGGATGAGGGCCAACACATGCTCCTTTAACCCTGGGGTCATCATCGCCAACCTGACTGAGTGGAGGAACCAGAACATCACCCAGCAGCTGGAGCACTGGATGGAACTGAACACACAGTACGTTACTCATACTGTTGAAAAGATGGGCGAATATGAGACAGTCATCCCTGCTAAACACCCACACAACTGAAAGCAAAAATTGGGATTTTTTTTTCCATTTTACATGAATGAACGTTAATTTAATTATTATTTCTGTTTGTATTAATTTAATCTTATTGGTTTCCTCAGTGAAGATCTGTACAGTAAGAGTCTGGCAGAGAGTGTCACCACCCCTCCCCTCCTCATTGTTTTCTACAAACGTCACTCCTCAATCGACCCCATGTGGCATGTCAGGCACCTTGGTAAGCTCTGGTTTGTTACTGATAGGAAACTAGAATCCATTAAGAGGTTGAGCTTGAACTGATTTTTACAGTTGGACGGTATTTTGTTAAGTTTTTAGAGTTCTTGAAGCAATGGTAAATATGTCCCTCTGTTCCCAGTCATCATCTCCTGGCTGTAACTATATACTGAACAGGCAGATATGAGTGTGGTATCATCTTCCCATGTAACTGTAGGCAAGAAACCAAATAAGCATACGTCCCAAAATGTTGAACTATTCCTTTCAACAGACCTTTAGAATGTCTTAAGAAGCTCTGTTGGATGTGAAGTTTTCAGGTTAAAAGTACTGATGATGATGATGATTATTATTAATAATAATAATAATAATAATAATAATAATAATAATAATAATAATAATAATAATAATAATAACAATAATAATAATAATAATGATTATATAACAGCGAAACCTTGTTTTTCAGGTGCAAGTGGAGCGGGAAACCGCTACTCCAATCAGTTTGTAAAAGCTGCCAAACTCCTCCACTGGAATGGACACTATAAGCCGTGGGGGAGAACATCCTCCTTTACTGAATTGTGGGACAAGTGGTTCATCCCAGACCCTACAGGAAAATTTAATCCTGTGCGAAGACACACAGGGGACAAATAGATTGAAAACGAAATTGGTTTCAGGAACTTTGGACCAGCAATGTCCCAGCAGGACCGCAGCTCGTGATATCTCAGGAATGAAGTAAGGCCTTCTCACTTGCCACTTCTGACATCCTCTGAACATGTAGACGTGTGTACGCTCACATTCCCCTGAACACACAGAATTTACCGTTTTTCTGTAACCCTGCATTATTATTGCTTGGAGTGCAGAATTTGTTTTTACATTTCCTTAGTCAGTACCCTTGAGTTTGCTCTGACATGCTTTTTTCCACTAAGAGGCACAGAGAAGATTTCCTCCTTATAAGAGCAGCGATTTATCCTGAACATGATTCAAAACTTGTTGCATCTGGAGGTTATGACCTTTTTAATAGATCATGTATGCATCAATCCCAGGCAGCAGTAATAAGATGCATTGTGATAATGTGCCAAGACAACCATGTACAACTTAAGCCACTGTCAAAGTAATAATGGCTTTAGAAGGGATGTGCACATGCAGCTTAATATTGACTTATTTACTTTATTTTCACACTACAGCAGTTTGGTTGCCTCAGTGGTAACACAAATACATTTTAAAAAGATTCCTTATAAAGTTACCTCATTTCAGTACTTCCCTGTGGAAAAGTAATGGATTTTGTATTTGTAATTGCACATAGGGTTATTGATCACATCCATGTTTGGACACCTTGTTATAGTGATCTGAGCCTAGTTCAGTATTTACATCACAACTGTACAGAAAATGCAATTTTTTACTCCTGATCCTCGTTTTATTCAATTATTCTGAGGGGTGTTTCAATTACTTTTTAAAGAGCACCTACAGTTAATTGCAGTGAAGTTACGACACTACCATTTTTATTTTTCCCACCTATCAACTCTGCCATAAATCAAAACTATTTCAGTACTGTACTGCCTCATTGAACTGTTACATTATGGTTTTTAATGAATTCAGACCACTAAGCAGACTGCACCTCTGCAAAAAAAGAATATGTTTGTACGAAGTTCTCATCTTTTATTCCCATCAGTTTTTATACATATTGGACAATGCATTTACCTTGTAAGTGTAAATATGTCATCTTTTGTAAAGTACATGAAATAAAACCAATTTAAATCTTGTGATTTCAAAAAAACTATCTGTAATGGACCTGTTACTTTTTTTTCCCAAGACGGTCAGGTTTTGTGAAATATTTACTGAAAATTTATTTAAGAGCTACAAGTAAAGACAAAGCAGTTGAATTGTCACTACAGTGTGCAACTGGTATTGTGCAAATTCATAATTTAGAAAAATATAAAAAGGCAGTTGAGGAACCAACAGATATAGACTTTGTAGAGGGTTTATTACATGTATAGTATGTTGTCTATTTACAGTATTCTGCATGAACACAATTACAAATAACCTCAAATGACATTTAAAACGGCCATCAGTGGACATATACACACACAACCACTTAAGAAATAAGTCCATCTCCTTTGAAGGGATTAGTCCTAGCAATACAAAGTTTAATGGAGCCACCGACTGAAAAATGTGGTCTAGGATGGGAAGTTACTTCTTGCCTGGATGCTGTCTCCCAGGTTAAAAGTTTAAAGAGGGTCAGAAATACCAAGGAGCTGCATGAAATAACTCAACTAGGCAGTGCCTTCAAACTGAATCAACTTTTTTCCTGACGGTGATTCTTTGTCAGCATGTTCATGTATGCTGACAGATCCCGGACTGCATGTCAACCAGACCACATGAGCGCAGGCACACAATCATAATAAGTGTGAAGGCAAAGCTCATTTAAAATCTGTGTTGAAGTCATAGGCATCTGTAGAGAGGCTGATGTCGATGGGGACAGACTGGAACTGCACGCGGCCTGGTTGTTCTGAAAGACAAGGTGTGATATAAAAATAAGGTCTAATAGGTGTGGATTTGAGCAAATATTAATTTAAAAAAACAATTTACTTTTGAGTGGCTCCTTTTGTTTCTCCGGTTCTACCATTTCATTTTCCTCCTTGGTAGTTTGTTCAGGCTGTAAGAAGAGCAGATGTTTAAGTCATCAAGATACACAGAGTGACTTCAACATTTAAAACAAAGCAGTTCAGTCAGCTGGATCAGAGTTGGATTAGAAGTCTTCATAAACAAATCAAGACTTGCGTTTTTGTCCTCATTTCCAGCAGACCAGTCTGCTTGACTGATCTGAAGCAGCTGTATTGTCTGGCAGTAAGTTACCTCATTATTCTCATCATTCTGCTCTGCTACTGTCTCTGTGGCCGCAGCGCCAGGTTTATCTTCAGAGATGTCGCTGACATTCAGCAGACCGGCAGTCGGGCCTTTAGAGATAATGCTTATACTGCTGGCCTGGTTTGGGAATTTAATACCTGAAAGAAGCAAAAGTTGTTTTATGGAACAGACAGAAGCAACAACATTCTTTTTGTAGACTGAGCTGATACAGCAGACTGACCTTTAGCGCTGCTGCATTTTAGAGTCCTGCACTCTCTCTCTAATCCTTGCACAGCTGGAAATGTACATTTTTAGAGATATTCAGGTGGTTATAAAATACCTTTCAGTGTTTCCTTGTTGCCCTTTTGCAGTTGGTCAAGATCCCAGCCGCTCTTCATCTCAGCAATCACAGCATCGGACATGTAGGCGGGTAGGCTGCGGTTCTCTTGTGGCTTACAGTGATAGCTCATCTTGGCTCTGAGGAGAGAAAACTCCTGTGAGATCTAAATCACACATACACACACACCACTCCCTATTCTATGAATTTGAATATGTGCAATTTTCCTGGCACAGTGTTGGGATCAGAGTTGGATTAGAAGTCTTCATAAAGAAATCTAGATTTGCGTTTTTGTCCTCATTTCCACACTGATGCATTATTGCTGCTCAACCTTCCTCCTTTAGGAAAATACAAACGCTCACCCTGTCCAATCGGCAAGGAAAGCTGTGGCTGCCTGCTCTGTGTTGGGGATTCCACCTTTCTGCAGATATCCACGCTTTTTGGCAAACAAGCTTAAAAACTCCAGAGAGTTCCTGAAGTCAGGGACAGTATACTGAAGCATGATCTGAAACAACAAGAGCAGGAGACCTGAAATTACTAAAACGGTTTAATTTACAAAACACCCAAACTCATCAGTTGACAGTTCATCTCTCCTCCTACCTGAGTCTTGTCACACTGTTTGAGCAGAGTCCTGACAGCCTCCAGCACACTCTCCTGGCCTTCCTCCACCTGCAGACTCCTCAGAGCCATCGAGGCTGGTGGGTTGGACAATGAGGCTATGACTCCTGGGCTGTCCATTAGCTTTACATTCTTCAAGATGTGCACTTCCTGCATTGATCTGAGGGAGATGACGACAGGTTGACAATTCTTCACTTTAGGGACCAGCTACAAATACAAGGGGGTTAAGAAATATGTTGATGTGTAAATTACAACTCTCTGCAATGGTGCCAACTATACACTGTGGTACAAATCACAAAGTAAATGCTATAATCCATTTAGAGAAAGTTTTTCTGCTGATTTGTCACTCACTTTGTGATGCCTCTCTTGACACCAGCATTGCACGCAAGAACCCCCTTTAAACTGTTGATGAGACTGCTCTTCCCCACATTAGGAAAACCTGAAGGTAAAAAGAGCATTACAAATGAACATTCAGACTATGTATTTTCAATTCAAAAGAATGAAAACTACATTACAAAGCAGATAGTAAAATTCTGGATCAATAATGGAAATACTTTGACTTAGAGGAGTTACTGTGCAGAAGAAACAAGACTATGGCGAAAATTAAGCACATTCCTGACCTAAACTAGGCATTTTTCTAACTTTTAAGAGCATATACAAGCCCTTCAGTAAAGGATTTTAATTCATCATAGAACTCAGTTCTTCTAAATCCACAACTGATACAATATCATGTCAAAGGAGGTAACTTTATATGTAGAAACACTGATCTTACCAACTACACCCACTCTAAGTGAAGTTTCACTCTGTTTGCTTGCAGCCAGACTTGTGAGGAGCTCAGTGAGTAAACTGTTTCCAAAGCAGGCTGCTCCTCTCGATTTGTCCAGGACTTCATTGGAGGCAACTATCCTGCTCTTCTTGGCTTGCTGAAGAAGTGAGAAAGAAGATCTTATGTAAAACTACTTTAAATACCATTCACATGTAAAGAAACAAGCGTGCTCCCATGCAGACACTATGCACATATTGGAAACCATTTTGTCCACAAACACACATGTCAGCTCTGCTTTGGACAGAGCCATGAAATTTGTGTAGTTTGTTTGTTACTCTTGGAGGTTATAACCAGTTGTAGTAGCACAACACAAGCTGCTCAACCTTCTCAGTCCTCCATATTATAACAAAGGTATAAACAACATTAGCAGCAGTTTGTTTTAAGTGACAAAAAAATCCAAACTATGGAAGAAAGGGTTGTAAACAAAAAAAAATAATGCACCTCTTACCACTGTTTTGTCCTTGATTTGTGTTGATGCTTTAAATGCCACCACCGGAAACTCCTGTTGTAAACACTGTATCCACCTCTCCACATTTTCCTTTGGTACTAGATCTATAACACAGAAAATCAAATTCAACAAAACTCAAGACGTGTAGGTGCAATCGCTCATCTGTCTGTGTGCATAACTACATTAACACAGCAGCATCTCATGTCCATTTACCTATTTTGTTAAGAACCAGAAGCAGCTTCTTGTTGCCTTCCCTTTGCAGCACCGCCTCCTCCAGCTGTGGACACCTGTACCCCAGCGGATCCCGAGCATCGAGGACTTCTATCACTACATCCGATGCATCAATTACCTGAAAAATAAGAGAGTGAGGTAAGTTTAAGGATCATCAGGGAAGACATTCCTGTCACAGATGACTGCTGACTGGGGTTGGGTGGGCTTACCTTGTTTAACTCGGAGCAGAGGTACTGTTTTGAGTTCTTGTCTGGGGCGGTCTGTTTCTCTGTATCCACATCCTGTGAAAACAAGGCAAAAAAAGTGTAAGTCAACCGCAGAGTAGTTAACCCCAACAGACTGATGATTTCACTGGTGCCTTTTACCTGTCGAACCCTCTTGACCTTGGGTTCTGTTTCTTTACTTGCAGGCTCTTTTTCCTTTTTCCTTTTCTGGGCTCGCTCCGCTTTTTTAGCTTGTCTCTTTCTTTGTTTTTCTTCTTCAATCTGCAAAACCGAATAAACAGACCATTTACTGAGTGGTATAAATAAGGCTGCACCAACACAAGTCGACTTAAAAAAACTGTACAGACTGTACTGTTTCCCAAAAGCATCTTTAGACCGAGATGATCTTGGCCCACATATGTACATATGGGACCAAGATAATTTTCATCTTAAACCACTTTTGAGAACTAGAGTAGATGTATACAGCCATCTGAAAACAACACTGCATGTATACATGCTGGTCGTTATAATAAACTGCATCATCAGAGCACATGGCTGTCACCTGCTGCCTCCTCTGCTCTGCCTCCCTCAGGATCTCCTCCTTGAAGGGAGCACTGCTGGGCACACCGAGGTCCTTCTTCGGTCGTTTACTCACTCCCTTCTTCTTTGCCTCTTTTCTTAACTTTCTGTTGTGCTCCCGGACCTAAACACATATCACCAGAACAATACATCAAACGGGTTATAAATTAGAGTAGCCGTAGCAATCTCATCCACACAGGCCGACCATTAAGCTTAAAAATGTTTTAGTAATTTACAAACTCTTACCTTTTTCTGTATTTTATAACGTTTGGAACATGACACCCGCTTACTTGCTTTCTTTAACTCTGAGGATGAATGATAAAAACACCGTTGACACAACCACAGTTGAACATTTGTTGAATTGTTAGCTAAAGCGAAGCTAATGCAGAGCCACGAATAATGGATGCTGTCGGCTAAAACAGTTATCTTATTAGCTCGGCGGATTAACCGAACAGTAAGACATTAAAGAGTTGTTTTCTATTAGCTAAATTATAACTTCTATATCAGTGCTGACTTACTTGGTCGTTTCATCGTGGGGCTGCGGACCTGCAAATGTGACTGCCTGCTCTGCTCTCACACACGTGGAGGAGCGAACAAGTTTCGATGTTTGGTCACTTCCGCTTTTGTCAGCACAAGTGGCGCCACCTGCTGAGCTGGAGTACAACCAGGCGACGACACGGTGCTAATTTATGCGTTTGGAATAAATAAATAAATAAATAAATATATATATAAATAAATACATAAATGAACTTAAAAAAATATTTGAAGACATCATATTCTGCCTTGTGATTCAAAATGTGTCTTATTATTTCTATTTCACTTCTCAATATATTTAATAATCACCTCATTTATATTATTATATCCACATGTTGATATTTGTATTTTAATTATAACAACTGTTTACAATGGGTTCACTGTTTATATTTCATATTACATATTTGCTTACTTTTATTATTATTTTTTTTAATTGGATGACTCTGCCCCTGATTGGAGATGCATGTATAATAATCTCCTGAACCCTTCCATACTGCAGTGTTCCAGCCCATGAGTCTATGGTTCTGTAGCCTACAGTGTAAGCCACACACTGTTTATATACCCACATAGTGTAAGTGTAGTGAGATACCATGTTCTTATTGTTTCTATTGTTACTCAGACACAGACACAAAATGGCACATTTTCACACCGCGATGCAGAATTCTTTGTTAAAGCTTCATGCATACAAATAGACATACAAATGTCAAAGCTGGCTGGCAGAGGGTGCTTCCACTATCTGATCACTTTGTCTATGTTTTGCTTCAGCAAGCAACCTGTTATTATTACAAGGCCCAGGCGTAAAATGTGAAACTTTCACACCTTTTTACTTGTTTCTAACTGATAAACATATTTTAAAAAAGTAAACAATAACAAAGCATAACTGAAGTACATCATACCAAGACTGCATCTTACTTAAGATGTGTAGTGACTGGACAGAAATCTGATGATGTTGACATGATCTGTATTGTATAAAATGTGTGATGACCTCATGTAAACATTTAACTACCATGAGCAGCCTCATGACAAACGCAGCCTGCAGAAAGTTTTCATAATCAATCTAAGATATATCGCCACTGTTGCAGTTTATTGTAATGTGCCAGATCTCGGTCACTTGCCACATGAGGGTATGCTGTTCTGTCAGACTGTGATGGCAGCAGGTGCAGCACAAGATTCTGTGACCCGTCAGATTCTGTGTCCTGAACGAACTCAAACCAAACTGCAGCGCCGAAATATAAGCAAACCACAACAGATGTGTATTTGTCGAAACTGAAAGTGTAAGTCGTGTATGCCTACCACAATTAGACAAATCTTGGGAAATAACAGGAAGGGAAGAAGTAGGAGGACAAGAAGACGAAGAAGAAGAAGAAGAAGAAACTACTCTGGGTCACGTGATTGGGTCGAGCATCTTTTTTGGTCCATTTTGGAGGATAGCAGGAGCTCCGTGCAACCCAAGAAAATGACCAAACTGCAGTTTTTAAACGTCTTTTTGACTGAGCGTCTCATGCTCGCTGCGCAGGAGATCTACAAATCTGTCGAGGACACGATTTTGGAGTACCAGGAGGAGATAGCGATCCGGGAGCGGGAGAACGACCATCTGAGACGCAGGCTTCGAGACGCTGGAATTGAAATATGGCCAGGTTAGCTCCGCTGAAAGCTAACGGTGCAGTTGCGCCCCTTTATGTCCTTTCAGCCGAGCGTGTGGGTGGCATTGGGGAGTGAAACTAGAATGGCCGTGTGCAGGAACAAAGCAATAACACAGCAAAGAGCCTCAGGATAATGTTCCTCCACTTCCAGACAAGTTAACTTTAGCTGTTAGCGGGCTAGTTGACGTTAGCTGCTGTTGTTGTGGAGCGGCTAGCGCGTTAGCAACCTTTGTTCGTTAGCCAACCAGCTAGTTTAGCCGACTAGCCTACTCCAGGGTTAGCATTTACTTATATCAGGATACTTTTGCGCGTTTTGAGTGAGTCATGGTTTATTTGACAGTGACAGAACTTGGTGAAAACTGACAACACGAATACACGCTATTCACCTGTTGTGTCACTGCGCTTGTGGTTGTTTTCTCCAATTTTCAAACTCGGTTTCCACACAGACCCATGGCTCAAACTACTGCCAAAGAAGTCACTGTGTATGAGTGTAAATCTGTTACGCACATCTGAATTCAATCCGTTTGTAGACATCTTTTTGCGCGCACGTTCATTGGCACTTGACATCAGTGTTTGTTCTGTTACATCCACTGTTGATGTTGTGAAACACACAAGTCCAAAAGAGTGAACACTTGATATAGTAGACATCACATACAACATTATTGGCGATTATAAACGTCCCCTTACTGCTTAATAGCAGATCAAAATATGTTAAAGTGAGTGTTTGTTGTTTTGGACAGTATTGCACAACTACATTGATCACAAGAAAAGATGTGACAGGATTTTGGTGACTCTCCATGCTGCCAAACAGTTTCCTGTGGGGAGCATTGGTACTGCCCTGTATGTTGTATGCTGTATCCTAGTTGAAATTTATTCATGTTGTGTATCACCTTTATCAAATTCGGGTTTCTGTTATTTTCAGGCAAGATGGTAGTAAGTTCAGCTCTTTGCGTTTTGATGAAAAAAAGTTTGTCTGCTAAAAAACTGTTTTACAGAAGAACACTCTTAGTATTTCCACATGCTCTGAAGGCTCTGCCATAGTTTGAAAGTGTCTGTAGCTTGTGTTCAGCTGCAGCTAACTTGAGACTCTATCCATTTTGATACTCAGATACAACCTTTATAAGCAAACTCTGAATTTCTGTGAACTGCAAGTGCCATATGGCATATAAATAGACGTGGTTGTGTTTTGCAGAAATGTAGCTGATGTTATTGATCTTAGCCTCTACCTCTCGTTGTGTTTTCAGATCGTCCGTCCATGGCGTTGTTGGACGAGGAGGATGGTGAGCATCCACGCCGTGAGTGGAGTCCCAGCATGGGGCACGAAGAGCGTATCCCTATTCAGATAAAGGATAAGAGAGATCTCCAGGCCAACCAAGGAGATGATCAGCTTCGTGGCCACGGCTCTTGCAGCACGCCAGAGAACATGTTCACTCCTCCGCGTGTTGGAAATGAATATCCCCAGGAAGCCCCCCACACGTCCAACCTCCCTCAGAGTCAAGGAGTGGAGAACAGGGAGAGGGACCCCGGATCTCGAGGCCCCTCAAGGCATGTGAAGGTAGAGAGTGGAGGAGCCCACAGAGGCTCAACTTCCTCAAACAGCGGTGCCCAGCCTTTAGCGCCAGTGAACCCAAACTGCTCAAACGAGAACAACATTGACATTATTGGGGTGGAGAATGGAGGACAGATGGTTGGTGCTAAGGGAAATGGAACTGGTGCTAACAGAGGTCAGGCCTCTCACATGCGCAACCAAGGAGCCAATGCCGTGGACTGCCCCCATCAAAAATCTCCTTTACAAGGCCACATGTCGTCCTTTTGCTGCAAGGTTTGCGGTGAGGCATTTAGTCACGTTGGCCACCTCCATGTGCATGTACAAGTGCACACGCGAGAAAAACCTTACCGCTGTGGAGTGTGCGGCAAATGTTGCAGCTCCTCCGGCAGACTCCAGGAGCACCAGCGTAGCCACACGGGGGAAAAACCATTCCGCTGCCAGATTTGTGGAAAGGGCTTCACACAGATGGCTCACCTGAAGGTTCACATGAGGATCCATACTGGGGAGAAGCCCTACAGTTGTCCTGTCTGTGGCAAATGCTTCAGCCGTTCAGACAAAATCAAAAGGCATCTCCAGACCCATAGCCGCGAGGGAACGTATTTCTCAGGGCAATGATGCAAGTGTGTTGTTAAACAACCCAGTTTGTGAATCATATTGATGTGGGAAACTTTCCAACAAAAAGCTAAAATTGCTGCCATTAAGACAAGGCTTTTTTTTTTTTTCTACCTTCCAAGAATTAGGGATTCTGCAACTCTTAGAGGAAGTTTCTTATCTAACCTAATATTTCTCCACGCCATAGTCCCTCAATAGAATTTGTATTAGCCAGTTTAGTACGTCATTTACTTAATTTTGTACTTTTCACCGAGTATTAACTCTGACAATTTGAGTTATTAGCTAGCCTTCCTGAATTATCAAGCCTTTCCTTCCTTAGTCATATAATTAGCATGATGAAGTCTTCCACACATGCCTTGAAACTGAGATGCATTAAGAAATGCAACAATGTTCAGCACGTTCACGGCTCATTGTCAGCCACTTAAACCACTTCCTTAACTTTACACTCGAGTTTAAAATTGGCATACTTGACGTCTCGTGATCACTAATAAAATAACCCAAAATGAAGAGACGGTGTGTGCATGAAATGATCTCCTTTTTCTCAATTAACCAGAGAATTGATGGCCTGACAAATGAAGTATGTATGTGTGTGTGTGTCATCTGGCTTATCCTAACACTGCCAGTTCTTTTATATGTAGCAATTTAACAAATGACACAAAGTTTAGGGCAAACAGAAAGATACTAAAACGCCTCCGTAAACTGTGGACTTGACTGACTTAGCAGGAGAAGTCCGACCTGGCACTTATCTCCATTTGAATATTTTATTTTATCCTTTTTCTTCCAAGTGCTGTTACATTGTTGCAGAGCTAAATACTGCCATCTCACATCGTCAGTGCTTCATGTTGTCCACTGGAGTATGGACAAGTCTATTGTGAGACTGCTCCACTATTTTGTGAAATAATGTGATATTCTGTAAAATACCACTAGTCACGATCTACCATGCATTTAGGAATTTTGTGGTGTCTTTTTTTCTATGACATGCACTAAGGCATCTGTCTGAGACGATGCAGAACTCCACTCTATAACAGGGCCATACAGTATTAGCTGAACCTTTCTGTGGGATTTTCCAGGGGTCTCAGTACGCAAAGATTTATGTTCCAACACAGTAGTCATGGACATGTGAGGTATTTTTTTGAAGCAATTTTTCAGAAGTGATTGGTTGGTTTAGCACAGAATCAGGTACTTCCTCTGACCCCAGAACAGCAGACCCTACAGTTACCTTTCTCCTCTCAGGACTAATGCTGCATTCACAACATGAGGGCATACCAGAAATACTAACGTCTGACTAAAAATAGCTATAATAAATGTCAGACACTCAGGGTTTGTGAGTTTTCCCATAAGATTTGAATCTACTTGGAGCAGGAATATCAATTTGCTCTTGAATGTCCTGCAGAAATCAACTTATTAATATGATACCTCCAGTGTGTCAAAGCTAAGTTAAGTTGTTTGCTCTTGGAGGAACACCAGTGAAACCACCATGTGTGATGAATGCAGCATGAGACGACAGCACGTCCTCACAGCTGACCAGCAGCCCTTCACTCACAGTTTTCTCTGGGACACCTTTGCTCCCCCTGCACACACACACTCACACTCTACATGTACAGTGTTGTATCATTGCGTATTAAATGTTATTTTTTAATAAAGTAGTAATTGAGTTTCCATTGTAATTGTCTTGTATTTTGTGAACAAATGAATGTATAACATTATTGTAACTTGGACAGGGTGCCAGTCAATCATAGATTATTGGGTCCAAAGCCAACCTAAAGCGTCAGTATTTGTTGACCTGGAAGTGAGACTCAACTATCAAGGATCTCTCTCCAGAAAGTTATGTATTGTTGCTTTTAATTCTGGATTGATGGACACGGCTCTATCAGTGCCGACATCTATACTTATTATTTGTAATCAAAGAAGAATGTTCAATGATACTTGTTTCTGTACATTTTCTTCATACTTCCACTCCTTTGCTCATTTTACTTACTTAGCAGATTCAGATTACTCTGCTATTACTCATGACGTGTAACCAGTCAGATGTTGTGAGCAGGACACTGAGTAAAACTGTAGAATGGTGACTAGAGAGAGAAAGAATGCTGCATCAGAGCAAAGTAGAACATTTTTAAAGTTATTCTGCAATTGGTCACAGAAAACACTGATACCAGTGACTGGGAAAATGCTGAATATCATCCCTATTAATCAGCCAGGCTCATAATCAGTCCGTCCCTCACTTAAATAGTGCTGAATAGACATTATTAGCAACACCTGTGCTTTTCCTTCCATGACAAGTCAATATCTGCTGTGAAAAAAGCTTATAGGAGAACATACATCTGAAAGCCAGCATTTTCACAAACAACATGTAAAGAAATAGTTGGTTCCTAGCAAATGATTCTGGTTTAGTTTTATATCTGTAGTAACAGATATGAACACCTGGTGGGGTACTTTCCATTTTAATGTTTTTCATGAGCGACACTATTTCAAGCTGCCTCCTGCCAGTGCAGATTTACTTTTTTTTCTTTCTTAATTTATCTGAGTGATTGAAGTAGATCTCCAGCTACTGAAATGAAAAACAATCAAAGAATTGCTAATTAAAGGATCAGCTGGAAACTGCAATGTGCCTTTGCCATTATAATATGATTCAGTTTAGTAGTATATTCTGTTGTTTTACATATTATAGTTCACCAATGACTGCTCATTTACATCTATTTACACATGGCAGCTTTACATCTGTGAAAACAATACATCAGTAAGAGAGAGACCCTGACAGCCCTACCAAGGTTTATCCTCTAGTAATTTATTTAGAACCACTTCCATATGTTTCAAATGACACCTTCATGCCTCTTGTGATGTGGAGAAACACTCCATCATTCCTTTATCATCTGGCACAGTCATAACAATGTATTCTGTTTCTGCGTCGACAGAATATAAGCATGTCTTCTAGCAGCAGCAGCGGCGGCGGCGGCCATGAATACTGAGACTAATAACAAAACGAAGGAGATCCAGCGGACAAAACTCGGGCACAGCTCTGTGATTTGCAGTCAGATCTCATATCTCCTCAGGCTGCAACGCCATGCAGCCAGGAGACAGAAGGGAGATGCAGGTGATATACTACATTTCATTTGCTCGTATCAGATTTAAGTTGCTGCCAAACACAAGTTATTGAGAAACATCTTTTAAAAAGTTTTTTCTCACCTTAATTGCGCGCTGTCCTCCGCATTTCACAGTAAAATTGACCCTTTGATGTTTTGACTTAATGAATACCGTTTCACAATGACCTTTACCTACAGGCTTTTCAAGGGTTAATTTTGAACACTCATGTAATGATACCTAAAATATGTGAGACATCTTCAAATCATGACAACTTGTATCTTCTCACTCCCTGTGCCTCTAGCCGTATCTATCCAAACACACACGTACGGTAGCTGTTTGGTCTCATTTGCCCGTGTTTTGAGATATTTATTAAATCTCTGATCTTTTGCCCACTCAAAAGAAGAAAAAAAAAGATTTGACTGGAAATCAATTTTTGTGTTTTTGTATGAATGAATGAAGTACATTTATATATTCGCCAGTGACCTCTCTTCCTTTGACCGCAGCTTCAGAGGAAAACATTGTTATGTCTGAAGATATCTTGGAAGAAACCCAGTCATTCAGTGGAGAGCAGCACAGCAACAATACTGTACCTCATGTCTATTGATACTCCTTTGTCATAACATTCTTAAAAAAGGCACACCCAAAATGACATTGCGGCCTACTTTTGTCAGGCCCACACAGTGGTTCCCTAACTTCCAACCAGGGGACTTTCTGATCAATCACTATGCCCTTAATATCTAAAAATAGCAGAGAGCATCATTGTTTCATGAGCGATGGAGCTTTCACTGTCTGACCACTGATGATTGATTGAGATGGGACGAGAGTGCACTCCAGGGATCTCATTCAAATGTTGATTGATCTCCAGTTTAAGCCTTCATTGAAGATGGAAGTTCATATCCCACGAGGCTGGACATTAAATATTAAGTTTTGCAGAAAGGGGTTGTGGTCGGTAGCTGCCTATAGTGTAGAAGAGGAGGGCACTGAAGATGGATATCAGTCAGCTGGTCCATAAATCAGAGTAATGTGGTGGAGCAACAAAGCATGGCTGCAGTCTTGCACGCACCACAAATGTCTACGTCACATTTGTAAATAGAAAACATATTTCAGCCTCAGAGCAGTAAATCATCTCACTATAATTAAAGCCACTTTATAGGTCAAGAATCTCATCTTTCAAGATATTTTATGTCAGAGTTCTGCTTTAAAATGTCCACAAATGACTCGACCTTTGTTTATATTTTGTTTAGTTGGTACTAACATTATTCGAGATAGATAAACAACTCAGAATGGAGGTCTTCACTGTGGATGGCTCCTATAGTCGGGTAAATAAACAGGAGTGAAGATAAATCCACTTTTTAATCCCAAAAGTTTAAACATAAACTCTGAACTCTTGCTTTGCCTTTGGTGCTGCTGTACTTGTACATGAGCATGGTGCTCCGTCCCTGTTTTTGCCTCCAGTCTGTGTCTAAAAGTCAGATTAGCTGGACATCCATCGACTTTTGTTTCCCTCCAGGGGGGCTGCAGTCTTCTCTCTGCAGTGGCAGGGAGCCTGTCCCCTGTTTTCCTGTGGCCCTGCAGGCAGCCACTCCAGCTCCATCTGGGGGACCAGAGGTTCTATCAGTCCAGTCTGTGCTGCTATTTACTGGAGAACACTGTGAATGCAAAAGTCCATTTTTTTTTTTTTTTACGGGAACAACAAATACCTAATTCAATTTTCTGGCCAATGTACATCCTGCTCAGTTCCAGCAAGTGATTTTTTTTTAATGGCGACATAGTCTTTCGCAAACGCAGGGCTTAGTCATTTACTCTATTTCCTGCACATCAACCATTTTTAGCTGGATACACATCTCTGAGGAAGCAGTGTAAGCCACGTTATGGTTGGCAGTTTAATTTTTTGAGCACACACATACAAATCATTTACACCCATGTTTCATCGGTGCTTTTCTTACTATGACAAGTCAATCTGCTGTGAAACACACCTACTGCAGAACATGAATCTTTTCCTCAATTGGAGTTTCTCAGCTCTGAATCCTACTGCTGTGAGTGAAACAACTCTCATTTATATTCATTGCAACTGTGTCTGTAGCTCCACAATATAATGATCATGTAGAGGCTATTATTTAGATGTTTATTTATAGTTTACGAGTCTCTACATTATGCCATCAACATCACATTTTGACAAACATTTGATGGGAAACCAATTTCACAGATTCACAGATCTGCATGTGGGTACAAATAAATATCTTGTCATCTGTGCTGATGATGAATAATTTCCTTGTGAAAAAATACACTGTAATCAATCCAACACTACTAGTGGCAAACATGATATCTCTGGAAACGTTTTCATTTCCCGACACTCACCACCCAGTCTCTCTCTCCCACACACATATGTCAGCAAGAAAAAAAAAAGATGTTTCTTTAATTCTTAACACCTCACATATCCTGCAGCTTCTGTCCGACCGCTCGATGACACATCGATCTGCCCTTCAAAGACAGGAGATGCCAGGATTACGCCTGTATCCTTATGATCCCTGTTTTATCTCAAGACACAACAATGCTCGTCGAGCACTGTGGAAATGAAAGCATATATTGTATTTTGGCAGGAGCTTAAGTGATTTGAGGGGCCAGCCAGAGAGATGTGGCTGCATGACTAATACTTCTCCAGAAACTACCAGTCAGTAATGTGTTGATTGCGTACTCAGCAACTCATGTGTTGCCCTGAGACAAGTTGTTTCAACATAGTCACACTTACCTGACTGTTGCTACATTGTTATAGAGTTTTACATATTGTTATATGGCTTCATATGACCATACACAAAACAGATTGTCCTGTTAGATTTGATAAAGGCACATTTTACATTTTGGAGAGAGAGCATAGGAATTGGATTGGAGCCTAATTTTAGCCATATCCTGAGTTGAGCTATCAAGACTGGAATAAAAAGAGTTGCACTGGAGCATCCCCATGTTAAAACCATGAAATTTCATAAAAAATATACATCACATTATGTGTAAGGTTTTGTTGTATCACATTTGTCTTAGTCTATAGGTGGGCTCCTGAGCTGTACTCATCATTTAACATGATATGACTGACATATTAGGGAACCAACTTGCTACTCGAGCATCTGACAGATACAGAGCAACATTATTATTCATGTTGAGTCATGTTTGAGACATGTCCTCCCCCCCCCCTTCTCGTGTTTTGGTTTTGATGATCTCGTGGGGGAAAAATCTCACTTTTTAGCTGCTAAATGCTGCTCTATTTTTTGCCAGCTGGTCCTCTATTCCGTCTGTCAGCCATTTGGTGTTTGGCAGGTTGTGTACAGTACAGGCTTTTAGAGCTTTATCTCTGGAAACAGCTGCCTGCTGTGGCTGAAAACTGTGAGTGGCGAGAGTGGAAAACAGAACATTTCTGCAGAAGAAAAAATGAAAGCTGCTGAAACACTTTGCAGAACATCAGAGTGTGGTCATGATTCCCTGTGGGTTCGTCGCTATGGATGACCATTTTCACATTAGACCTACACATAGTCCTTCCCGTCGCTTGATCTTGACCTCATAAGTCACTGAGGCCAACGACTGACTAATATGATTTGCCATGTGGACTAATTACTGTATATAATCTCTTGGAAAATCCATAATAAGCATTGCAGGGGAATTAATTTGTACATAATAGGATTACAGACCTCCGTCACAAATACCATCAACATTACAGTCCTGCCTCCACTTTTGTTTCCTCCTCTTACTGCCGGATTTAGGAAAGAGCTGGGGGGAAATGCTTGGATATCAAAGGCTACTAGAAATTGAGGTTCAAAGGGCTGAAACACATAAAACTGAAACTGGACAATGGAAGTGTAAGAATGTGTTTGTACAGAAAACGTCTAAAGACATGAACATGAAAAGAACATAGCAAAACAGGTGGATAGAGTCTGACGCGTGATACTGTAAATAATAATAGTTCTTGGGTGTGCGGCTAATAAAGCTAACGATTTCAAATCTCGGCTGAGTCTAGACCTCATCATGTCATTCCCCTTCCTCTGCTCTTCCTCCTCCTTCTCTGTTATACTTAACCTCTACCTCTTTCCTTACATAACAATATCCTTTCTATTTATCCTCCTGTCCCATCCATCATTTCCTCCTCCACTAGCACTCTCTTGCAGCTTTTCCATCCTCATTGGCCCGTGCCATCATATTTCACAGCGGCCTTTAAATGTTGTCGACCTACGCGCACAAGCACCGTCTGCGGCCATAAGTCTCCGGGATTACATGTGCTGTTTTCTGATCCCGCTATCCAGGCAAACAGGGAAATCTGTGTGTTTTTCACACCTACTGGCAGTGATCTCTTTTAAGTGGAAAAACAAATCACCCGGCGTCAGAATTTTACGACGCTGTGAGGGATAGCGCATCAACAGGGAGTGACGAAAATCAGAATTAGATGGCACACACGTTGTTGGCCCTCCTGAACCATCTGCAGTTTGACAAAACACTAAATATCATTCAAATCTGCTTGTGAATGTCCACATTTCAGCTGACAAACCAATGAGAAGAAATTTGGAATCGTATTTTTTGTCTCTTCCCTATGAAATGTAATACCCTTGTTTTAAAAATAACTGCTATTTTAAAGATGTCGATCTGCCACTGTCGCTGTGAGAGGAAAGTCTGACAGGTGTGGCAACATTAAAGGGTCGAGGGGCTTAGTGTTTTTTTTGAATATCATCATTTACTTGTTGTTCCATACAGCCAACTATTACCAGGACTTGTAAGGTGCTCTTTGCCTTCTGTTATTGTGCACCATTTCTCTGGCAATGTATTCACATCACATGCTGTTTTTTACAAGATCTCTTTATGGCCTTTCTGCCTCACTGGTCAGTTTTAAGTGGAGAATAACACGAGGGATGTGAGGGAGAAATGGATGGGTGATATGCAACATGTGGGTCACATGCAGAAGCCAGTCTTGGTCTGCAGAAACGCCACCGCCTCTAAATATTTGCTTGTGTGTTACCAGGAATATCACTTTCAACCAACTGTTTTGATACCGGATATCATAAATCAAGCAATTCTGTGAGTCACTTATTCCATCGATGCTAAATTTGGCTGAAATTTCAGATGTTTATCAGTTTCAGTTGTGATAAGAACTTTCTGGGCAAACGACTTAAATAAAGACATGAATTATGGGAAACGTGTCAAAAATAATCATCTTAACACTGCCTTCTTTTAGCCTGGCTACTTTGTGTTGACAGTATAAGGGAGGAAAAAAAGGGGGGCGAGGGAAAGAGAGAAAAAGTAGATGAGAGGGTGAGGGAGTCTTGGTTCAGTGGGCACTGAGTTCAGTGGGCCTCATTAGAGATGAAGCCTCATAATAGAGGATACTCGCTAACAAGCTTTGACCCCGGTGGGAGGACGGGGTTCAGAGCGGACAGGCTTGGATGAATACATCAGCATCAGGGGTGCCCCGCTCGGGTCCCTGGGGCTCCTCTGTTGTTATTTATCCTGATGAAAGAATCACCCTGAAAATCAATAACATTAATAGACTCACCCATTAGACGAGCTGGCTGAGCTCCAGGAAAGGATAAAGGGTTTCAGGCACACAGAGAGTGATTTACTGCACTCTCTTCTCCAGCATCCGGCCAAAAGCCGTGTTCTTAAAAACTATAGAGAGCTGAGGGATGATTGGAAGATATCACATTTAACTTTAATGGTCTCAAGCCAAAAAAAAGATGTTGCACATGAGGTATTTCATTGCTTTTGCCACCATAAAAGAAAATTGGCATGAAACTGAGGATACTAGCTATCTTCAAACCTTATCTGGGAACTACCTGACTTTCAGAAAACAGGTTCATCTGTCTCTGGAAATATGAAGTCAAGGACTTGAGGTACCCTGTTATCTCTCAGCACCGTCTTTTTGAACAATTTTCTTACAGACCGCAGCTTTTCCACTGATGAGGCGGACTCTCAAGCTCGCAGGGAGGGTTCATGCAAGTCATCGGTCTGCGTGGATCATGAAAGCAATTAGAGGCTGTTTTGGCAAAAATATATAAAGCAACTGTTAAGATCAATGAGCTCTACTTGAGTGTCACATCAAAGCTCTCCCTCCTCCACTCTCCATTCAAACAGCCACCTCTCTTTCAACCTCATCTCAATCAAGTTGTGCTGCATCATTTCCACACTCCCCAATGCCTTGTATGTTATTATACTTGACTGTGTACCGTAAGAGATTGGTTTCGAAATGATAAACTCGCCCACGATAAGTTTATGGTGACCTTAGTTCAAGAGAGGGCCCCCTCAGACAACCTGAGGAGGTATAACTCAAACTGTTTACGCTGTGTGCAGTCAGTCTTCGTATTATCTCGATCGATAACAGCGTCTGAAGCCCCTAAGGCTGTCCTTACAATGCATCTATTTCATGCGGAGATGGTTTAACTTTGAAATGTAGGTGTATAGGTCATGAACTTTTTTACTAAATGCATTAGAAATTGTTCAGCAGGTTCTTCATCAAAGGTCAAAAATCGACTAGACCTTCGTTTATTTACTCTGCTGAGTTATTTTATGAGATATTATCCCAAATGTTATAAGGAGTGTTACAAATACAGAAAAAGTTGACGCAGGGTAATAACGCGTTTTGTTTGGTCGCCTGTCTCTGTAACTTCCGGGACAGAGTGAGTGAGAAGGGAAGTTGGCAACTGAGACTAAACATGACGTCTATGAAAGTTTGAAACATTACCTCGTGAATGAACATTTTTGCCTGCGTCATACCAGACAGATTTTCATGAGCAATAGTGGTTGTTTATTGGTGTGTTCACTGCCAGCGAAGCGAGTAAGACCGTTGGATCATTAGTGTTTATTCCTGTGAGTCACACACGTGTCTATTCGCCCTAAACAGTCCGATAACTTTACTGTGCATCAGCCTTAAGCTAGAGAGCCATGGCACAACTTGGCTCGTCTCTGCAACTTTACGTTGAGGAAGTTGAGAGCATTTACCCTCCAGCTCCAGTCCGCAGTCAACATTACAGTAAACATCCGACAATGAAAGCCACCTCCTCGGATCGCTGCTGCAGTCAGGTTGATAAACAGAAGTGAAAATAAATACAATTTTTGAAGTTTAAGCAAAGCTCTCGCCAAAATGCAACCTAGGCTTTTTTTGTGAATGTACCCGAGTCAAACCTTTGTGTAAACGCATAATTACGATGAAAGAGGCACTTTTAAGATTTACTCTATTTTCATTTTCGGGTCAAACTCATTTTCATTCACTCACTCACTTTCAACTTCCTCAACTTCCTTGTTCCGCTAGCCGCCGTCCTGCCAGCCAGAAGTATCGATCTCCGAATGCGACTAAACATGGAGGTGAGTTAAGGTGGACAGCTCCTAAAGCTTAGTTCCATATAAATGCATGGATAATTTGTTGTTTTGTCGTTAGCGAAAAACAATATTGACCTTGAAGTCGAAAAAGGAGCATCATGTAAGAAACAATTCTAAAATCAAAAGCCAGAAAAGTCACATGAGATATCGCATCGCGTTGTTGCCGGAAGACAGCAGTGGTCCACCTTAACTCTCCTCCAAGTTACGTCGCATTCGGAGATCAATACTTCTGAATGATGGCAGCTAGTGGAACAAGCAACTGCTAACGTGAGTTATTAAAGAGTTTTGCTTTAAAGTTTAAAAGTTATCTCTGGGCTCCTCTCCCATCAGTAAATGGTGCCAGAATCGATCTGATCCAACTCTGGATGTTTATTCGTCTGGCTCTGGACTCGACCCTCTCCCCCATAGCTAAATATTAACCAGTTTATTTAAGAAAATAATTAGCAGTGACAGGGAAACAGATGAACCTGCCAGATCCATATTTCTTAAGATCCCAGAGGACCCACCAAACACAAAACGTGACAAAAAAGCTGTCAAAGCATGTTACATTCTAATCTTGAAATTAGCAAAGAGAACGCAGTGACAAACGTCACGAGCTGAGAAAGTAAAAACAATCTTGTTAACAGCGTTGATTTGGTCACATTGATACAAATATCCCCCGGTGTATCCTCAGAGGTAATTCTACATTTAGTCATCTCAGAATAGGTCGATCAAAATGTCAGAGAGAAACATAGCAAGCTGAAACATACACACACACACACACACACACACACACACACACAGACGGAGACCTCAGTCTCCTCAGAGTCAGTGAACGTCTCGGCTCAGCTCCTCAGAGAGGAGCAGTCAGTCACGGCTGTGTGTTTCTGCATGAATGGTCAGATTGTTCTTTGAGGCAGTGACGTATCAGACAAATGTCAGCGCACCGACCACCACATTCACAGTGTTGAGCCAACAGCTGACAACATTTCAGCCCTCTCTTTTCTTTTCATCCAACATCCCTCTTCTCCTTCATGTGCTTCAGACCACATAAGGGTGAAACTCCAGACAGACAGAAAATGAGAAGTAAAGTAGTTCTTACTTTTTTCTTATGATTTATGAGCACTTAGTGTCAATTACTTACCTTTTGATTAGTCAAATGCTAATGCTTTCACTTGAGATCAGGCCTTTTTGCTGGAGTATGATCAAAGACATGATTTGCATTTTACTCATTTCTCCAATCAACATTTTTAAACTCCCCTGTATGGATGTAACATGTACCTCACCCTCTTCATGTCCTGTTAGCAGTTTTCCTAGAAAGCGATCTATAACCAACATGCTGTCTGAAGCCTTGCAGTGCTGACAGTTATTGCTGCAAAAGTGTTGAATCACAGACACAATGACTACCTGGGGAGACAAGGACAGATACAGTTTGAAGCCATTTAGTGTCAGTGTCACGTAATGTCAATCACTAAAATGCAGGAAGCATCATTTATTGACTGAAGCTGCCAAAAAATCCATAATATTCAGCAGTGTCAACAAACGCTAACCCCCCATAGCTGCATATAGATCAGAGATAAAGCAGAGCCAGAACTCACTGATAGTTTCACACAACATAACAATCACAACATGCTGAGAGATAAATGAGTTTGACAGCAGAGAGCCTCTCTGGGGTGGCCTAGCGGTGATAAAGCTAAGCAGGTGGAGGATGTGGAAGTGAATAACATAATTTATGGCACAAAGCAGTCATTTTTATGGACATTTTCATCCCTCTGAAGAAACAGATTGACATTTGGGGAAATAAACTCCCTCCAAATAAACTCCCTGCTCTCTTGCTGAGACTTACACAGGAAGAGCAATACCACTCTGATGTCTGAGTCTGATTATGAAGCGAGGGCCAGGAGACAGTTGGCCAGGAGACTTGTCATGGTTTACCTTAGCTTTAATGTTGGAAATGGTGAAACAGCTAGCCTGAATCTGTCCAAAGGTTAAGGTCCCACACTGTAGGAAGTGAGATTTCATGTCTTTTTTACTTGGTAATAAAAGATGAAGGTATCAAAACACACTGAGAAATGCACACAGCACTTTTTCGGACACTGTGCCTTTTAATGCGTTTTCAGGACTGTTTCCATGTTTGCAAAAACACCTGCAGAGCTGATGTGAAAACACAGTGGGTGAAACCTACTCTGGGCTGACCAATCAGAAAAGACTGAACTTTGAGAGGGAGGGGGGCCTTAAAGAGACAGGAGCTTCAGACAGAGGATGAACAGAAATCAATGATATATTTGAACTTTAATGAATATTTGTTTGACAGCCAAAATAAAAGGATGAATGAGAAAAAATGAGAAAAAAAAATGGTAATATGTGTTTTACATTTAAGGTCTTAAACAGATTGAACAAACATAGCATAATAGTGAGATACAGAGTCACTGGTAGGATGATTTAGTTATTGTCACACAGAACCAGACGAGATATGTCCCCCTGTTTAAGGTAATTGTGCTAAGCTAAGCTAACCATCTGCTGGCTACTGCTTCATATTTAGTATACAGACATGAGAGTAGACTCAATCTTCTCATCAAACTCTTGGTAATAAAGTCCATAACTGTTTTTCACAGAAGTTTGAGTATTCCCTTAATGTTAATTGTGATTTTTTTCTTCTCATTAGTTATCAATGGAATCTTTGCACAGAAAGTCAACATACCAAAAATGCGCAGAGTTACATTTAGGATTTTGAAGTGTGATGGTGACGTTAAGCTGTCCCTAAAATGAGTGAAGTCAAAATGCTGTTTCCTGTGACATTCTTCACTCCGTTTTTACTGTGAGGCCACACTGACCTAATTCAAACCTTGAAATATAAATTATGTCATCAGGTATGTAAATCAATCTGTCTACATGACATCACAAAGCTGGGACTCAGTTAATGTTCAGACCTAAATGAAAGGGATAAAATAGTGACATCCACATATACCTCAGGACCATGTGGAGGTCACTCTACAGCTCACTTAGGAGACACTGTTCTGTTTCACTGCTGCTGTCTGCAGCATTACAATGAGCTTTGGCTCTCAGTCTGTCTGAGTCGATACCGGAGCCAGTGAAGAAGAAAGAGAAGGAACAAGAAAGGGGAGCGGTTAGAAAATAGGGGGGGCAGGTGAGCTTTCATAGCGTCCTCAGATAAAGGAAAATATTCTCTGTCGTTCTCCCTGTCTAATTAAATCTGTAATGACAAATTGAGTGATCAGTAAATTATGTCTTACAATACATACACTTTCTTCTTTTCCACCTACAAATGTGTTTTGATTAATTGCCTTAATTAAAGCCTGTTTCGGTTCACTGATCGCCTCCTCACTCTTTGAGATTCTCTCATAGATGTGTGCAACCAGCTCTGACCAGGTCTTCACAGTGGGCGGACACTGCTGGAGAATGAAACACATGTGCGACAGCAACTGAACAGCTGTGACAAAGCCTCTAAACTATCTGCTGACAGCGAGGACCCGTGCGGGCATCAGTTTACAATTAATCTCCTATCAGTGCGCCATAACATGACTCAAGGCAGTGTGTTGATGCAGTTGCCTCTTAGGTAAGCAGTTTTGTTAATGGAAATGACCTTCAGCATAAAAGCTATTTTGTTAGCCCGCTGTTTCCTCCACATGTGCTTAATCACTTCTACGACTGTATGGATTTGGGAAGTGTTTCTGTAATCTGTGCAGGAGTGTTTCTTGACCAAGAGCAGTGACATCTTGGTCTCCTATGGTTGCCTGGCAACCTCAAGATGGCAACTTCCTGGAGGGAAGCTGAAATGGCCCCAGACCTAACCATCCGACATTTCTTTTTTTAAACGATTAAACAAATGTGTCAGAACTCATTCAGATCACACGAAAATTTGTAATAATGTAAATAACCAATAAAAATAGTCCCAAGATCAAACTTTACTCAGTACTGCGTCATGTGTTTCAATCCATATCAGAAGATAACGATGTTGAAAAGTATTTTGAAAAACTAAATTTTTTCCGCAACTTTTGAAGAACACCATTTCCCAGAGGCCGTAGAACAGGTCACCAGCATGACAGAAACGACGAATCTGGGGCAAGTCACGGGGGTATAGACATGTCTATACAGCAGGACTGAGAGGACTGAAGGGTAATGGGAGTTTTTAGACAGCAATGACTACAGCAAAAATGTTGTAAGGCCTAAGTTGTTTCCATCAAACTGTTTTTAGGTGCATTTTCAGTTTGCACATAATAAAGGCTGAATTATAAAAAAATTGTTGAAATGTCATCAAAAGTTTTTAGGTTATGGTGGAAAACTCCAAAAAGTGAAGGACACAGACACATCAGATCTGTGTGGAGCCATGAGAAACTAACATTTCATAAACTAATACATACAGACATCAATGCCAAATTTCCTTTCTGTTTTATATTTGGTTCTCCACCATTTGACTGACGCTCTTTGAATGACATCATTACCAGAGTGAGAATTTGTGCCACCAGCTGTTTATCTCTATGCGTTCATATCCTAGTATTTGCCTATAAGTGGCACAATGCCCATTAACTCACTTTTGATTTGTAGATTTTCTAGAAATTTGGGTAGTTTTTTGAGCTACAGTTGAAATGAATACCTGCCAAATGGTTCATCCTCAAGGTAGGTGTGTCATGTCTCGTCTGAACTTAGGTCATGTTTTTGTTTTTCTTTGTCTTTTCAGTTCTGTTTCCTGTTTTAATTTTTGGAGTCAAACCCTCCTCTCGTTTCAGATCCCCTTCCTGCCCTTGTGTGTTTCCCAATGTTGTGTATGTCTGTCCCTCCCTGATGTGTTTCACCTGTGTCCATGTATCCCTACCTCCCTCCTGTATGTACTCTGTGTGCTCCCTTCTCTCCCTGCCAGTTTGTCTTTGCCCTTCACAGCAAGCGGGCCAGCAGTCATCCTAGTGTATTTGCCCATTAGTGTTACTGACCATGTTTTTTGGACCCTACCTTGCCTCTGCCAAGCCCCTTTGTGTTTTGCGTTGCCATGCTGATTGATTTCATGTGTACTGAACCAGCCTTCAGTTGACACCGTATTTTTTGGAAAACCTGAACTGCCCATTTGTCAAGTTGTCGATTTATACCAATGTGTAGGAATATGGCAAGTAGGGTCACGGAACACGCTTCAGCTTTTCAGACCGATGAAACAAAATGTTGAATGGTGCATCGCTTTGAGTTACAGAAGCTGGTGGAATAGTTGCCAGCCTGGAAAGAGCCATGCTAGCTGCTCCTGGCTTAGCTAACTGTCTTCTGACTCCAGCTCCATATTTTAAAAGAGTGATTACGTTTCCTCATGAAGAATGATGTTCAACTGGTTTCACTTTGAACATACAAATAATTTCTAAACCTCTAATCCTGTGTTGTACACAATGGCTCGCTTTGAAACTGCCCCCTTTAAAGTCAAAGAGTTGCACGAAAACTTGATTTTTGACAGCTTGCTTTATTCCAAAAATATTTAAGTCTGGATTGAACCTCAAAGATAAAAATGGGTATGTTCGGCGTGAGAAATGTGTTTTCCTCTCAAACAGCCCGAACGGTCCTCGAGGGAAAGAAGAAAGAGAAACAAAATTCAAAGCTCCAGGCACTAAAAGGTTTGGATTGTAGTGCACCATTTGCAATAATCAAAATGAGCTTCACATCCTGTGCTTAAAGAATGCACATTACATTGAGGATGATCTTATTAAAAGGGAAAACATTTATTCCATCCAGCAATATCTTTTAGATGACAATATAATGCAGAGGGCTCTTTGGTGTTGCGCCTTTTCATTCACATTCTGGAGGCTGTCTGTGGATTCATCTCTGTGCCCAGAATGACCTCATGAGGTGTGACTGAGTAGAGATTTTGTCATGCAGGTGACAAAATCAGATTGTGTTGGTGCTACTTGATTAACGATTCGCATTTTCTGATTAAACAGAAAGTCTGTGATATTAGTTTATGCAGGAGAAATGGTTTGGTGAGTAGGAGGCTTGTATGTGTCCATTTTACTGAATTGCCTTCACAAGAACCTCTCTGGCCACGCATTACAGAGGAAACATTATCGAATCACCCTCCAATCACTCTGTTTCTTTGAAAATGTTGGCATTAATCAGTCAAGTGTTTTCTTATCGTGTCGGTCTCGGTAATCAGTCTGTTGTCTTATTTTATGCACCAGAGATGCTTCATGAATTCACAAGCAGATGCTACAATTTGCTCAGTTAGACATATTCAATTTCAACATGAAGAAAAACAAGCTTGACATCATGTTGTTTTTGTCGTGGAGGAGAGGGAGAGGGTTGTGAGAAAGGTTGCAGCAGGCTTTCACGCTGAGCCATGAGAGGATATGTTGGTGCAGCAGCAGGGCTATAAACGTATGCCGCTGAGAGGGATCAATTTGTGATTTGGTATGAGGGAGAAGAGAAAAAAACCTCGCTATTTTTAGCCTCAAAGAAAGCCTGCCTTCTCATCTCGTGTTATTATGAAAAACTACATGTGATAAGGTGTCAAAGAAAATCTTTGAATTCATCTTTCAAGCGGCTGAATAACTTTGTTTTGTTTTTTTCTGCCTCAACTCTAACACAATATTCATGTCATTTTGAAACTATGACACAAATGACAACGCCGACGATGTTATTTTGCCTCTGAAAGCGTTCATTTGCCTAATAGTGTGTTAATAATCAAATTCTCTGGAAAATATGTATCATTTTAATATGAATGTCCACGCCTCCAAGCCTTGTGGCTGACAGGTTCGAGATTAAGAACTTGGCGAGGTCAGCGACACGACGAGACAAAATCAATCAGATTATATATTTATTTACATCACACTACTAATGCCCGACATCCTTCACTGTGAGCAAACTCATTTCCACGGGGACTCATCTGCATGATAGATGGACGGTGCCAAGGTAAACCACGGACTCATAGCTTACCGAGGGTGTGAGTGAGAGGACAGAGTGATACAGGATCTATGAAAAGAATGCAAAAGCACAAACTCTGCCCGCCAGGGGAGGATTACTTCTTAAATTTATAGCGACATTTTCTCACACCAGTTTTTTTTCCTTTCCTTAGTTCTGGCTGTTGGTTGCTTTGGCCTCATAAACCGTGATCGGTGATCAGGCTCCAGTGAGAGCTTGGCGTGGATGGTGCAGAGCTCAGTTATGTGAACACATGCACGTCAGCCCAAGATCGTAAGCCTTTTCTATGGCATGACTCTTCTCCTGTTAACTCATTTATTGTCCCTCATTATAATCACTTAGACATTATGAGATTAGTCAGTAATAAAGGAGCATGCTTTGGAGTCTATCTCCACTTCAGCACAAAGGTCGAGATGTAATCTGAAATTAATTTGACAAACTGTGCAATCAACTGAAGACAGAGGCTGTTTGGCTGTTTGTTAACAGGAAAGAAAGAAAGAAAGAAAGAAAGAAAGAAAGAAAGAAAAGTGCTGCACGACTTGGAGGTTAAAGAAAGTGACGGTACACTTGTCCCAACCGATGGAATGATGCCACAATCATGTTGAATGGTGTATGGTTATAAAATAATCTGCTGATTATTGTCTTAAAGGTGAAGTGCAACGACTGCACAAATGCTGAGATATGACTGATTTCGACAGAAGCAAGGCTAGCTGGTTAGCATGCTAATTTCAGTAGATATCTCTCTAACACAGGCTAATGTTTTAATGCTTTGCAATAAAATTCTTTCATATTGCACCAGTGAGTATTCACAATGAGTCAAGCACTAAACATGTTGGATCCATGACTCCCCCATAATGCAACCTGATGCCTGGTGACATCATCAGCATATTTTTCTCAGACTTGATCTGATCAGAGATCTTGATAGAGCTCCTCCAGTGTCCAAAAATGCCTAAAACTACTTAAACTGTTGCTTGTGTGTTTTATTCAAATGTTGAAGGGATGACTGGAGATACTGGAATATTAAGACTCAAATTCAGATGTGCAGAAAATGCACCTAATTATAAATAAAATAAAATCATATCTGTTATTGTTATTGTAAGTGTAGCACTGGAAGCAGTTCAGCATATTTGAAGAAACGTATATTGTACTGCAATGTGGGGTGATGGGTAAATGCACTTATTGTCAGTTGCTTTGAATATAAGCTTAATAAGTTAAATATTAGACAATGTAAGTAAATGGGATGAAATGTAAAGTGGGATGATGTCCCCTGTCATTATTATAATTCAAAAAATACTTTAAAAGCCTTGAGAACAGCTTAAAATCCGAATCCAAACAAGCAGAGACAACAAGCATTTTGCTCTATTCTCTATGTTTACAAATTAGAACGTGGCCATCTGTGCCAGTTCTTTGAGTAACAAAATCATCTACCTAGCCACAAAGCTGACAAGAATGACAAATCCCTTTGCAATACAAACATTGCTCCTATTTCTGCGCTCCTGAATTCCCTCCCCAAAAAAAGAAAAAAAAACAAAAAACATGTCGCAATTGCAGTTAAACTATTGACCAGAAGCAGATGTTGAAGCCTCTCAATTTTCCAGGTCACAGCACAGGAGCAGACCTCATGTTTGCCACAACAAACATGAAACAGGCTGGTAGGTGGCAGAGAGCCTTTCCAAAGCCCAGCGGGGCCGGCTGATTGGCCGGGGCCACTTTTCCTTCCCAGTGAGCCAAACACAGATGATGTAATGGGCATCATCAAAACCAGCATTGTTATAGTGTTGTCTTAGTTTTGTCCCCATCATCTTAATTTGGGTACAGAGCTGGGAGAGTCTCCAGTTCATCACACTTACTCACACCCACAGTAGTAGCTACGGGCTTATGTAGATCTGATGTGCCTCCGGTTGGGAGAAAAGAGGAAGTTATCTGGTTAGTGTGTGTGTGTGTGTGTGTGTGTGTGTTAGTAATCAGATAAGGTTAAGTGTCATTCTGGAGATCTCTGATCAAAATCTACCATCAGAGCATGTTGTCAACTCTTTATTCTGCCATGCAAAGGCAGACAGCAGTAATTACTGAAGTGGAGAAGTTGAGAAAAAAAAAGGGTTCAGCTTTTTAAGCCTGCTTGACAAACCGTGAAACAGAAATGAAATAATAATAATAATAATTTCAATCCCCAAATCCCAGGCATATAGATGAAACATGATGCAGTCTGGCTCTTGGCTGTGGTCAATGAACGCAAGGGAACATATCTAGTCCTACAAACAACAGATGATTTACAGTTTTAAATATCTGTTTTGCTAGCTAGCTGTCTGTCTGCAATACATATTTATGGTTAAATGTTTGTGAATATGAATCTAGGCTATAAAATAGGTCTGATATTTGGGGATTTGACGGTATCTTAATCAATACATGCTGAGATGGCAGTAATTGCTACTCTGCTAAGCTAGGCTAGTTTTTTTCACCCTGATTTTGCCTTTTTTTGCCTTCTTCACCATGATTTAGTGAGGCTACTGTTGCATTCAGTTATGTGGGATAACACACTGAATTTAATATTTTAATTCCACAGGTAGCTTTTCCACTTGATACAGCTGTCAAGCATTAGTTAGGTGTCAAGTTGGCTGTGTATGTTATATTTCTATGAAATGTTTATATGATAAAACAGACACCAGGCCTGTTCAGATTCAGGTCATAACAGTTTTTGACTGAGTTAGTGTTATTTTTTTATCACATGTTTAGTGGCACTGATCAATTAATTGCATTGAACAACTAGGCCCACTATGAGACTCATCAAATATGTAAACCACAAAATGTATTTATTTAAGGAGCTGGCAACAATGATCTGAAGTTTGGTAGTGCTTAGTATTACATGCCTGCTGTTTCTGAACCCTCCGACAACTCAATTCTAAGGAGCTGCCCACTTCCTTTTCTTGTGAAATCTCCTTCTTGGCAACAATCACCATCTCATTGATGGTGATGATGCAATATCCCAACTGCTGGGAGGCATCATACCGTCAAATATGTCCAATACAGGCTGCAAATATATCTGCCTCAGGTCCTGCTGAGACCATAAGAGTCTGATTATTATGTATCACGCTTCATCTATCAGAGGTTTATCTCTTCCACACGTTTATTAGCCTGTTGTTTACACTGAGTGTTGGAGTGAGACGGTGTAGACTGATGGATGGATCAGCAGAGGTGCACTGTGTTCAGGTAGACAAACAACGAGGAGCGGACACACACTGAGCGACACTTCCCTCTCGCCAGGACAGGAGCTGACAGCTGTGGGCTCAGCTGGCAGTCTGTTTCTGACTAAAGCTCACTTCAATCAGAGTGAAGGAGAGAGGGAGAACTTTTAACTAAAACCAAAAAAAAAAAAAAAAAAAAGCTCTATACAGGGGAGAATTTGCATATTATTTGGTAACTCTTCATTTTACAGGTCCAGACGTTTCATTGTACGGAGGTGGTAACTGCCAATTACCAGAATAATTCCCTCAGTATGTACTGGAAATTACCCCGACATGATTCAATAATAATACTCTCCAATTTCCAAAAAGCAGTTTGCAAAATGATAATTTCTATATTATTTCCAGGAAACGTTGAACTGGTTTATTTCGTAACATCTGCTGATTATGCTGTTTCAACTTCCTCTCAGTAGAAGTGAAGTGAGCTGTTGCAGCATCTAGTTCCTGCAGATCAGTTAATTTATCTTTGACCTCTTTGACATGTTATCACTGTTGTGTCGTCATACTCGGATGACTATGCAGTTCGTTTCTTGAATGTTTTAAACTAAAACTCTGTCCAACACATTACAAATGGCCCCTTTAAATGAGCCACAAAATGCATAGACACGACCGGCGAAATGTCCTTAAAGGTGGCGTGCTTAATACCTCATCCAATGAGATCACGTTGACTGTTAGGTCAGTGCAGTATGCTGGGTGCATGCTGCAGAAATCAGCCATCTTTATGTTTTTTTCCACACACTGGCAACTACCAACACTCGCCCAACAGATACCACGAGATACCAACGTCATTTTACATCTGGCACATAAACTTCGTCAGTTGCTGGAAACTACCGTCAGAATTCTTACACAGAGATAAACAAAACAATCATTTTGGACCCGACAAACAATTCTAAATTTGAGTCTCTATTGTAATAATGTTTTTGAGGACGACTTTGGACAGCCTCTGTAGATGCGTTATTTTAAAAAAAGAAGATTTGCTTACATAAAATGTATTTGAACAATGATAATGAGCAGATATGTGTGTTTATGTTTCTTCTCAGGAGGTGAATAATATAGATGGAGTGAAAACAGATTTAGAGGGATTTAAGGATCCCCTTTTCACAGACCACTGATCCAAAGCATTGGCTTCATGGCCCAGAGTGACTGGGGGGTGAATGTCATTAACAAGTCAGACTGGACACCAACTCAACCTTGGCTCGGATCTCAGCCTTTGCATATCGCCTGGAATGCACAATCTCACGACAGATGGTGGTATTTTTTTCCAAGAAGATTCCAACGTTGATATGATAGAGAAATTAACTAGTTTAATTTCACAGACACTAGCTGTGGAGTCCCATCAGTACCTCTCTGGTAATGATGTTACATTACCTCAGCTTCCTCCAAGGCTGCCCCGGCTCCTCAAACACATTGTAAAAAACAAATTAGCAGTATATATAAAGGGAGACAGGGCTGACAAAGGAGGCCTGAGGTACATGAAGACGTGAGACAAACACACGTTCAGACAATTTACTTGTCGAATTGCTCGTGTTTATTCATTACTCTGCTTCCCGTGGGATCCGCTCAAATAGATACTGTAAACACAGCGTGGCTCTGAGATGCATAATTAGCATGTTGTTTACCCGAAGCAGCGACATGAAACAACCTGCTTCTTGTATAATGGGAATGGTAAAAACGCTCATGTGTGAAATCCGTCGTTGGGAATGACAAATAGGTATCTGCAGCTAAATATATTCACACCATAATTAGACGGTCCAGCTAGAGTGTGTTTGTGTATAATACGTGAAATTGAAAAGAGTGTGAAATCTTGAAGTTCAGTGTGGAAACACACATTCATACACATATTACACTCATTATTTCACCGTCCCTCCATTCTGTGTTAAAATTGCACTTTAATGACTACATATCTTTTATCTGCTAAATAAACATCGTCCAAGAAATAATTAAACATTAAAACATGACCAATATTAAGATTCCTCTCCAATCATGTTATTTCGTATTTACATATCAGGTTGCCCTTAGCAAAAAGTAGTTTATTCAAGTGTACTACAAATATACTTATTTTATACTAAAACTGAGGCAGTATACTTGAAGTGTACTTTTTATATACTACATTTTATATACTTAAGAAAAGTATAGTGAAGTATACTTGGCTTATACTGAAAAGTATAAAGAATAGTCTAAGACTAAGTACATTAATACTTAGACTTATACTTTAATACTAAAGCTTATACTTGGGTATTCTGTTGTTGTTAGTGTAATTATGGTTCCTGAATGTGTTTGTGAATAAGATGATGTGTAAGACGGTTGCGGGTTAATTCACATCCTTGTTCTGTGGTTAAATTGTGTCGAATTAACAAAGATGATAAAAATGTTGGCACCGTGAGTGAAGGGGTGTTTTCCGGGAGAGACTTCCCGTCTGTTAAGCAGTAGTCATGTATGATAATAAATGGTGAATCTCTTGCTAGAGGGATACATTACAATTGCTAATACTTACAATATCTTGATGTAAGTACATAAAAAGGTTGAGTCATTGAGTTGTGCTTATATTTAATTTAGCAGAATAGAAATGTTTTTCACTACACACATTTGCTTTGAGGTATTACTCCTCAACTTACATGTTAATAAACTAAAATGTGGACTAGAAGTATATACTTAGTACACTAGTAGTATATAGATGAGTGTACTTGATGTATACTTGAAAGTGTACTTCTGTAAACTTAAAATGTCCTTATAAAGTATACTTAAAGTATACTTTTATAAACTTAAAATGTTCCAATTTAGTCCGAAGAAGTATTAGATTAGTATACTTTCTAGTATGCTACAAGTGCGAAAGAGAGTGCGAAAGTATGAACACATCACACCCATCCTCCATTCACTTCATTGGCTTCCTATCTCCGCCAGGATTGATTACAAGGTCTCCCTCCTCACCCACCAGTGCGTCCATGGCAACGCCCCCTCCTATCTTAAAGAACTGCTAACCCCACAAACCTCATCTCGACCCCTCCGCTCGACCAACTCTCACCGTCTCCAGCCCCCCAGGACTAAGTTCCGCACCTTAGGGGACCGAGCATTCTGTTCTGCTGCCCCTCGTCTATGGAACAGCCTCCCTGAATACCTGAGGGCACCACAGACTGTTGAATGCTTTAAAAAAGGACTTAAAACTTTCCTTTTTAGCAGAGCCTATGATCACTAAGTTGCTATTGACTTTCAGGTGTTTTGTTTTTCTTTTTTTTTCTTCTACTAATGTTTTTCTTGTATTGGTGCTTTTCCTGTAGCACTTTGAGATTTATCTAAATGTAAAGTGCTTTACAAATTAAATATATTATTATTAAGTACATGGTCCATAGTATACTAGCTATACTTATACTTATACTCAAGCATACTTAATAAAATGAACTTCAAGTATACTACTTTTTGCTAAGGGTGTAAATGGTTGGGGTCAATATTGTACCAGTTTTTTATAGACAGGGACCCTTCCTGTCTCCTTAAGTTGTCTATACAAGCCTTTTGTTGAAGTTATAATGGATGCTGGACTGTGGATTTTCTTTGTGAAGGACTGGGGTCGAGTTTTCTGCGACAGTCCTGAGGATGTGATTTTATGTATGTTTTTCAACTGCTTCGTCTTGGCTCCTCTATCCAGAGAGCAACAGTAGCTGCTGTTAGTTTAGAAACGGAGTCACTAACCTAAACTAATGAGCGGCTTCAATCATGACACCGTAGTTTAATTGGGGCCCCTTTAAAGTGTTTATCCCGTTCACGGCCAAGCCAAGCTGCGGTCTGTCTCATCATGCACTCCAAGTCTGGTCAAAGTATTTGATAGATCGTCCTAGAAATTCACATTTGCGTTCCTCAGAAAATGAATCATCATGACTCATGAATAATTCCTCTGCTAACAACACGAGGTTGACTATTCTTGATTGTGAGTGAAATGTGTGGAAAGCTATTAGATCGACATTCATGGTCCTCAGAGGAAGATCCCTGATAAGCTTATTGATCCGACTACTTTTAATCCAATGCAACCAGTGGATCATTTAATTTGCTTATTTGATGTGTTCCCTTATTCCTGGCTTTCTTAAATGTATCATTAGTGGGCCTAGAAATAATTTGTAATGAACATGATCTAATCTGCTGCGTTTGCTGTTTTTATGTGTTTCTCCACTTTCCAGTTTATCTAATGTAAAACCGAGAGAATTACATCATTAACACATGTTCTGATGTTGTCTTCACGACACAATTTAATAAAAGATGCAGTGAATTATTTGTATTATTGCTGAATTTCTTTTTTCTGTTCCGAAAGTGGTTATTTGCAAGCTCTGGTATTTGCCTGTCATACTTTGATTGATCGTTTCAATAACAATCGGGTATACTGGATGTGAGAAAGCTGCTTACTGCGTGTGTACGGTTGAACTGCAAAGTCAAACTAATTTCTCAGAAGTTACTGGTATAAAACTCAGTAAGAGGGTCAGTACACCAACACATTTCCTCTGAGAGTCATAACACAGCTGGTTTTGATTCAACATGGGTCATAAAAGCATGCAGGACTGATTAGGCAATAGATTTTACAAAAAGTAATTTGATTGTCTTTTTTCATATAGGTTGTATTGCAACAGTGTGCGGTTTGAGTTCTGGGAAATTTTGACTAAATCCCAATCCCAAACCATTCAAAACCTTTGAGGACTTCAGTATATAATTTTAAGAATTACATTGACTGTAAGAGCTATCAAGATGCCATAATATGTAACTGGTTAAGCCTTGTTAAATGTTAGTCTTAATGGAATCGATTCAGTTACGCTCGATTTACTTTGTCCTCAGATTAAGTTGAAATAAATGAGTGACAATTTAAAATCTAAACATTTTCGGGGTGCTGTTTAGCTCAGTTGGTAGAGCGTATGTCCCATGTGCTGAGGCTCTGCAGCGGATCTGGGTTCGACTCCCGGCCCGGATCCCTTTGCTGCGTGTCACTCCCCCTCTCTCTCCCCCTGTTTCCTGTCATATCTTCAGCTGACCTATCAATAAAAGGCCAAAAAAAAAACCTAAACATTTTCTAGTTGGCATTTTCCCCCTCATCTCTCGTTTATTATTATGATTACATTTCCAAATTTAAAGAAAAGACAAAACCCTTTCAAGATACAATTAAAGTGGACTTCTGGACATCTTGCCAGACATTTCTTTCAAGCTCTGTGTGCTCGCATCTGATTCTCTCTGATGTCCGTCAAATTGAATACTCAATACTCAAATAACTTGAAAGGAGGCAAACTCATCTCTGTAATACTCGGTGGTTCTCCGCTCAGTCTTACAAAAGACAGAATCCTTAAGCCTCAGCGACACTCTGAGGAGACAGTACTGTGCAGTTACTTTCATGTGTAACATCAAACTAATTATTTTCATAAATGCAAACATAACAAGCTGTACCCGGCAGCGAATACAAAAGTTTAGAGATGGAGAGCAGAGCAAGCATGGCCGTGGCGTTGTTATAGAACAGTGGTTTGAGCCCTGACAACTTCTGCCCGCGATGCTGCAGCTCAAACACCTTTATTTATGTCTTCTTTAGTCTTCTTAACAATTTGAATAGAGCAGTTACACTACACACTAAAAACAAACTAATGTCAGGACTGTTACTGTGGATTTATAATCGGCATATCTGGACAGGCTGTATACACTTGTTTTCTAAAGAGTAATGGCTACTGTAGTTTTTTTAATCTGGCAAATTCAATAAAGTTTGGGGACCAGTAAGAATGAAATTTAAAAGGAAGATAAAAAACAAAGAAAAATGTGACCAGCCCTTATAGACAAACAGTCACATACCTCAAACCCTGACTCTCCAGTTTATAATGCAGACTTTCTTTTCAAGCGTGCGATCCACAAAGCCAAGCGGAGGTTGGCTGTGGTCGACAGCAGTGGTTTGAACGATAGATACAAATTTGAACAAGACAAAACAGAAATACAGCACAGAATAACAGAAAAATAAAGTAAACACACAACCACTGATGACATGGAATCAGTATGTCACTTGAAAAACCGAACAATCTATTACAAGTTAATGACACGGCTGCGGCGGAACTTTTTCAGAGTTTATGATGTCATGTTTTTGTTGATATTGCTGGGAAGTCAATTGTACTGTGTGCTGATCACTGAGGTCGTAGTGAAGGCTGCTACAAGGAACGCTCATTCCTTGTTTATTCTGGCGGCCCATGAGGACAAATATAGTGTGAGCACCACCACTTCCTGTCGTTTACTAAGGTCATATAAATGTAAAGTATTAAATTGAGACTGTTTCATAACCAGTTATAAACTCCTCTTTAGAAACGATTACAGGTGTTGTTGTTGTTGTTGTTGTTGTAGCAGACTATTTTATATTGAGAGATGTCTCTAATTTTTTGTGCTCAATATTTTTAGTAGTGTCAACAAAGCATCAACACTAGAGGTGTTATCTTAATTACTTAATTAATTGACTTGCCTTTATTTAAAATAGACTTTGTAAGATTAGATTTGTACAGGAGTACATAACAAAGTATTCTCTGTGTCTATAAAGAAAGTAGTTCTGGTGAATAAATTAAGTGGAATGCCCCTTTAAAGTGTCTAAAATGTTGGGGTTATCAGCTCCCAAGAATTTGTCATGAATGTAACGTCTTTGTTTCTCAGTCAGGCATCCTTCTCTTAGGATTATCAGGCCTCCCCTCTCTCAAATCACCCATTCATCATTACATGTCGTGCTCTGTTTGTAATATCCAGCACACAGCTGTCGTGCCAGTGTTTCATGTACTTCAACAAAATTAAAAATCTTTTGTGTTTAAAGAATCAATTCAACCTGTTTGGGTTTTGCGATTCCTGCAGTCTTAACACGCACTTAAAGGACAAACAGACGTTTGTTGTCAGTGTTTATGTCACTCACTATCTGCCTCTGAACCAACTCCACCTTCCCCTTGCTGACATTTTCAGTCCCTCATCTTCACATATAATGCAGCTTGATGCTGCTACCTGCTCCCTTACCCTTCTTTAATATTGCATGGTATTTATTACGGACAACTGAGCAGCAGTTGAGGTCACACAGTGGCACTTGAAAAATTTCTTTCAAAGTTTCCCACCGGAAGAAGTGTAAAGATGCTGTGTGGTTTTCAGCTACTGCACCAAAATGGAGATTGAATTTCTTGAGAAAAATGTCAGAACTGCAGTCATACATGGTGTTTTCTCACACTAGTTGCCCAAAACAAAGTCCCTTTAGGCAGAATTTCAGAAAAGACACTCTGTTCAGTGTAGTGACACAGCCCCAAGAGACTGAAGTGCCCCTCTGGAAAACCTTCAAGAATTTGATGAAGAAAAACCAAAAAGATACATTTACAGCAGTTACTTCCATTTAACTCTCAAGAGAGTTACCAAAGTCATCATGGAATAGTGTGTGTACCACTCATGAGACCCTCTCGTCATTGGTAGAAAATTGCAAGATTGTATTTTCTCGCGATCGTCCTGTGAGCTTGTCTGGCGTGGGTCCAAATGGAACTGCAGCTTACTGGCTGAAAGAAAGCTGTCCATCCATGGTGAGAAATTATGCAGTTACATACAAGCAAAGAGAGGTTGAAAAGAAGAGGGGTACAAAGATGGACTTTTTGGAAACTTAACCTGATGTTATAACAAGTTGTTTTAGTTTAAAGTGTGTAGGAAGACATTTGAGGGTCAGAGAGATGCCGGGGAAGCAAACTGAAGGTTTTGAGTGGAGCTGTGCCAACGTGACCCTGAGAGCGCGAGCTGTTTCATTTGTTGTTTTGGGCACATTTCAAATGTGGCTGCAAGAGATTCTTATAGCGTGTTCAGACACAGACATTCTTCCCGTAACTTGGCAAAGAATCACGGCAAACTACTAGTTTGCACAGTTGTTGTGGAATCTCATATGTGAGAATGCGATTTCTGATAAACCATTTGTGGGTGCTTCAAGGGGTTTGCTAATAAACAATGAAATTACATGAAGTGCAAAACATGCCGGCCAAACACAATAAAACAAGAGGGGAACAGTAAAATGCACAAATACAGAGAAAATAAACACATGCATCTGTATTTTGCGATGACGATAAACAAAGTTTGTTCTCTCAAAACCTCAAGAAAGTGATCTCGTTATCACAGAAAAATGGAGGGGATTATATTCTTTACCCATAAATCTCTTTGGTAATTTATGTGAAAGTTGTTCTGGGCCATTTAAAGTGATCGAGTTTAAAGGGCTGTTTCAGCAATTTAGTGTTAAACTTTCATACATTTGAGGACATTTTTCAAATAGCCAACAAAATCAGGCTGAGTTATCCGGAGCTTTAGTCCCTAGTGTGGGTCGAGCTGGATCCAACTTCACAGCACCAGTTAACAAGGAGTGCACATGGGCTTACTGCTTACTACTGTGAAGAATCCAAGGTCATGAATTACATTTCAGTCCTATGTGTATTTGCATTTTTTCCTCCGTTGAAACTGAATAAATAAATGTATAAGAGCAGAGGTGGAAGTCTAACCCCATAGAGGAACAGTTGACCTTGACCATGCAATTGCACCGTATCATAGAAGCACACATATTTAAACATATAGCCCCATACAAACATTCAGCTTGTACTTTCAGGTCATCAACATTTAGATAAAATGTGTCATCCTGAAAAATTGTTTGGTTTGATCATTAAGAGTTTGAGTTTTGAGGCTAGTATAAAATACAATTCACATGAAAAAAAAAGGACACGTATTGCAAACACGATGGCACAGCTGAGACACCGAGCATGCTTGAAGCATCTTGTACATTGGTATGCTAATAGTTGTGTTGAATACAGGAATCATCTGTACAAATAGGCATCAGGGGGTTTTAGGAGATTCCGGTAAATCGGCTTCATGGACATTTTCTCCTCGGGACAGACAGGGGACAGATGGTGATTCAGTTTCATGGGAACAGTGACGACCATGGATGAATCAAATTAATCTGTAGTTTTACACAAGAGGACAAAGTTATGAAGGACCGTTGTAAACACAGGAAATAGTTGTTTGGTGAGGTACTTTACAATAATCACTCATGCTCTGCAAAACATGCAACCGGCTTCCTCAGAATTCTACAGAAGTGATCAGTTATGTGAATTTTATATATAATGACACACCGGTCCTCACTTACCCACAGCCGTGTCTTTCTAACGAGGTTTGTAGTGGGACTGAATAAACTTCAGTATTGTTGTAAGCTGTCGGAGAAGCAGATACATCAGTAAAGACACAAAAAAGCAGAATACGCCAATTTGAATGTGAGTGTTGCAGACAAAAAGCTGTAACCTCATTATCCTAATTTCCTTCACTGATGATAGTTAAAATGAGACAAGTACAGCGTTGTAAAGTTAGACGGCAGAATCACCTCCATTCTTCTGCAAGTGTTGGGCACGTTACTTTTAAAAAAGTAATTAGTTATAGTTACTAGTTACTTCTCCCAAAAAGTAACTGAGTTAGTAACGGAATTACTCCACTTTAAAAGTAATTAGTTACCAGGAAAAGTAACTATTGCGTTATTTCTTCCCCCTTTTGAGCTCGGCATTCATTTTAGCGTACTCGGCATCTACATATGTATTTAGAAAATGTCTTTCTGCATGGCGGACCGGCACCTGCTCTCCCCGATATTTTGCCAATGAGTGCTCTGAAGGAGTCTGAGTCAGCTGTTGATAACGGGAGCAAGTTCCCAACAACATACCTGTCTATCATTGCATTCAGTTCAGTCTGTCAGTGCGTTTACATGCACAGCTTAGTCGGATTACAGCCATAGTTCGACTATGCTACTCAACCAGACAACTGCAATTGTCCGAGTATACATGCCGGTGAGAAAATCGGGTTATTGGACCGAAGCATGTCATACCCCGGTACGCTAGGTGGTGCTGTACCCATTTCAACTAGTGGTAACAGAGCCACCTCCGGTTGACCTCTTTACGTCACCAGCTGCCTCGGCATTCAAGAAAGATGGCGTACGAAGAGCGAGACGGAGCTACATCTTTGTACATTTCGTATATGGTGTACAGGATAATTACACAAACTAGGTGCACAATGGCACTCTTTCTTGCGGTGATTTCGGAGGAAAGACGCCGCCGCCGTCGTCTGTCTACTTCTGGCTCATGGCCCCGAGGAAAAAATCTCGTGCCTGCGCAGAACGCAAAATCTGATCCGATCTGATGCAACGTATACATGCAAGAGTAATGCGACTATCAAACGAATAATCTGGGTCAGGGGCGTTGCCAGACACTTTTTACCGGGGCACGTGCCCCGGTAAACATGCGCTGTGCCCCCCTGAAAAATTCCAGATGAAATTTCACATTGAGTCTATTTTTCATCACAGACAGTTTATGATCACAGAATGGAGTAGTTGACAGCTCCTGTGGCAGGTGAAAGCAGGAGAAGATGCAGATGGGCAGTCAAGTCAGAGTGAGGAAGTTGAGGAGAGAGACAGACGAGAGTGAGGCAAAAGACATGAGGGACCATCACTTCATCACACTGAGGGAACAGATTCCATAGAAACAGATATATCTGTTGAGGAGGACACTGGTCAGACGCAAGACTGACCGGGGGGGGGCTGTGCCCCTGTAAAGCTACAGGCCTAATTCGACTATGAGAAATCCAATCCGGTCCGATTTTAGTCAGACTAAGGTGTATACATGCATGTTAAAAATCCGATCATAGTCAGACTAACCCAGTAATTCGGTTTTCTTGAGTGTCATGTAAACGCACTGTGTCACAAGTTTTTGTGAAACTGTTAGTGGAGCACACCTTAGCCACACCTGGCCTGCTGTCATCATCAACAGCATCAGCAACTGAGTTTTTGGCCAGCATTAGTTTTGTAGAAGCGTGTGCCTTTGAGAGATGATTCATTAGATCAGAGTTACTCACAACGGACGTGGACAAAGGAGATTAAAGTAGTGTCTGTACTTCCACTTTGAAAATGTTAACTTTCCCTCCGGACTCGCCATAGCTGCAGCTCACCTCTGCTAGTTTGTGTGTGCGAGGCTGCTGTGTGCGTGTGTGGTTTGTGTGTAAACCGAACATTGCCACTGATTGGCTTACGAACTCTCACTCAACGTTAGAGAGCCAATCATCACCACTTATGTGGTTGTCCCGCCCCTCTCTCCTCCCTCACCAAGCTAAAAAAATAATAAAGTAAAACAGCTCTGCAGCTCCGGTGGCTGAGAACCGAGTCGGATGACAACAGCTTCAATGAGCAGCTTCAGTTTGTAATGCACCACATTTAATAGTCGGTAACGGTAATGGTGTTGTAACGATGGAAATAGTAATTAGTTAGATTAACTTAATTTGCAATCCAAGATCAGTTTCCTCATCGGCTCATGGGGCCTACTGAAAGTATTATTTATGGCTTTGGAGAGACTTTTTGAAAGAATATAAAAAAATATATCCAGTGATGTATTTTTTAAAAATTTGTACATAGAGGTTAAATATATTTAATGGAACGTCTAAAGTTTGAAAGAGACTGTTCCGTTGTGTTATTGGAAGTATGTGATGTCAGATGTATGATGCCTTGGTTATTTTGATGATTAGTTTTCTGATTTAAACATTCCTTTTTGCAATCGGATTGCAATGACCATGTATTAATTTTAAAATGTTTTGTCATTTCCCACTGAGCAAGAAACGTCTATGGACGTCCAAGACAAGTTGATATCACATCGGTTGATCTGGATGTCCATATCACAGCCAGAATATGTTGATAAATGACATTGCGATTATAGTCCAGCCTGACCCGGTTCTGGGCTGCAAATAGACGTTCTGCTACACCAATATCTGGACGTCCATATCACAGCCAGAATTAGTTGATGAAATTGTCCTGTCAGCTGTTGCATCAGCATGTGATAAGCTGATGATGATCATGATGATCACGGTGAACATGAAAGATTCCCAAACTTTTAATTTGTATTATGATTACTTTTCTAAGACTGAATAACAAAATGTACGTATTTCATGTGATTGTGATCAGAAGCTGTAGTTTTATGTCATTTGCAACTTGTTCCCATGTAAATAAATATAATAGTGACAAACACAAACACACACACACACACACACACATAGACACACACCACACACACCGCACACACACATGCATTCTGGGTAAATTATGAAGCAGAAAAGGGGGTTTCTTAATGAGTAAACCAATGGGACAATCAGTGAGTGTGTGAGCTGATGGTCTCCTTTAATCCTCCTACTCCTGTAATTATGTGACAGTATAAACATAGGAACAGGCTTTACTTGTCTTATGCGTTAATGGGCCATGGTTGGCCTGGGTGAGACTTTATGATGTCCCTCTCAGGTGAACATGACGTGTCCTTATACAGTTTGACCTCAACAACATGCTGAAAAAAAAGGACAACCAAAAAATGTGTATTAATCAAATAAAGGAGGGGCATAACCATGAAGACATTTGCTCTTTCCCAACAGTATGAGTAATTTCTTTGATTATTTTATTTAAACCACTAGAGTATAAATGTCTAAATATAGTATACATACTTGGTCAAAAAGCCTAATTTTCCAGTAACAATCGACTCAAAGGAAAATTGGGTGTCTCCCTGTCTTCCTGGCAGCCACACTTTCTCAGAGTGAAATGTGAAGAAATATTATCACGCATTTGATTACAAACCAGCTGCCAAACAGGTTTTTTCCAGCTCTAGAGCCACAAAATGCTTAGTTTCCTAAAGTGGCTTAACTGATAGCCATGAGTGATCATGGGGGGTATAAGTAGTGTGTGTGTGTGTGTGTGTGTGTGTGTGTGTGTGTGTGTGTGAGAGAGAGAGAGAATGTGTTCGTAAGAGTGGGGGATGCCATTCTGTTGTCCTTGATTGTTTGTTTCAGCTATAATAAAAAAAAAAAGAGCACTGCTTGTCATGTCTAAAATCATCTGTCATGGGAAATCCATGTAGTATGTTGCATTGCACTGGGGCGGAACTGAGCTACATGTGGAAGTATGAGCAAGATACTGAACCCAAAAATTGCTCCTGATGTGCAGTTGGCATATTATGTGGCGGCCTCTGCCATCAGTAAGGGCCCTGCGATGGACTGGTATATTAATAACCTTCATTCTGGCTCCTTGAATGACGTCTTCTGGATGTTCAATAATTATGTCTTGACAAAGTCTTCTAATGACGTCCATATAACATCCAAAATAAAATGTCTATCCAACGTCTAGAAAAGACGTAATAAAAACTTTCATTCTGGCTAATCTGAGGACGTCTTCTGGATGTACCGAGAACACGTCTTTTTGATGTATCTTGGACCACTTTTTGCTCATTTGGTTGTGTCATGTCATTTTATTGTTCAACCTATTTTGTCTTTCACATTCACTGTTTGTTAGCTGCTCTAATTTCCATATTTTGAAATGATTTCTTTCCTTATAGGGCGGAAAGCATTATTTTAAAGTGTTTGTTCTTTGTCGCACCCCGCACAGAATCTTAAAAATGTAATTAAGACTGAAGTCAAGAGAAGTGAAAACTGCTTGAAATCTTCAGTATTGCATCTTGATGAATCAATTTTAGTTACTGGACGTTTTGCAAATATTTCAACTTCAGCACATCATCTGATGAATGGTGCAGGTCAGCAAAGCTTGTGATACGAGGCTCACGCCAGCAGTAAAGTATCTGAACAATTCCCTCCATTTACGGGGCTGGAGAGGGTTGATGAGGAGCTGCACGTTCTCTCCCTAAATTATCACGCTTCAACAGCCACCGCACAGATTCAACACAATGGACCTCAATACAAGCAGGGAATCATTCAACAGGCCTGTGAAGTTTCATTTCTTTGAAAGAGGGAGAAAAAATACTCCCAGATCAAATATTTTTCAATGTGTGGTGCACAGGAAACAGGTGAAGAAAACAATCACATTTTTCTACTTGTTCGCGTAGATGTGTTCACTTATTTGTAAGTTCTGGTAAAGAAACATAGAGAAACAACCGGTAGAGCAGCTCCTGCTCCTCCTCTGCTGGATGAAGCAACTCATAATGAAGGACATTATTGACTGATTCAGTAAATCTGTCAGATGAAAATCTCTTTCTTGTGCAATGCCTAACAACTCATAGACATCTGAAACTTGACAAGACTCCAACTAGATGGTGCTTTTATGCAAACTGGTTTCATCTCCCCCTTCTTTCCTTTGGGAAAAATAAAGTTCAAGCTTATTTTATAATATTGAATCTTTAAGTTTGGTCTTTATTGTTTGTTGTTATTTAATCTCTTTAATCTTGAAGTCACTTCAAACTTAGGCTAACAAATACATGTAATAGAATTAAAAAATATGATGTTTCCCTATGAAGTTTGGTGGAGTTAAAGCAGAAAGTAAAAATGGAATGGAAAAAAATGTGAAGCACAAGTTCCTCAAAATTCAATTTACCTACTGTACTTGAGGAAATGTACTTGGATACTTTCTACCACGGATGCACACATACTGTAAACACACATGGACATGACTTTTGTCTGAAACTGTATATTTTATATAGTATTTATGTTTACATTTTTAAATCATTTATTTTTATGTAAATACATGCTGCTGTTTTTTTCATCCTGCACTATACTGAGTCTATCTGCAACGACATTTCGTTCCCATTGCACTGTAAAGTGACATTTGAATGACAATAAAAGAAAGTCTAAGACTCAAATAATGATTCTTTCATTTCCACCATGGTTTCTGTCTCCTTGGACGAGTACAGTGTCTGTGAAACAGCTGTTGGACTGCAAAATGTGGAGTGAAGTTAATGAGTTGAAAAGCTGTTACAGATTACAGATGTAAATGAGGTATATTTTGAGGCTTCGGCACAGTGAAGTAATAATCTCTCCTTTCACTGTTTATGGCCCTACTGGGCCTCCATATTTGCCTTAAGATCATGTTCGTCCTTGGTGCAATTAAACCGCCCTGCACTGTAAAAGGATGTGATGTCAGTCGTGGATCCGACATAGGGAGTGAGTAAATATTGAGCAGAGGGATCAGAGACTGTAACAGCCTGGTAGAGTAATGCTATACAAAACAAAATCTACCAGGCTTATCACCAGAACTCATCAATTTCAAAATACAGCTCATCACCTGCTTCGTGAAGGTGGCGACTTAATTTACAGCAAAATGATGTAATGTCATGCATTGATGAATTCGTCACACACCATGAACACGCATGGGCTCAGACTGAAGTGAAGTGACAGATGGAGCAAATATTTACGGAGATTCGCTCCAAATCCAGGGTCATCTTCTCGAGTCAGATGTGTGACAGGAGAACAGATTTAGTCCCTCAGTGGTTTTATGTCACAAACCCCATCCAGCCTGGGCTCTCATGCAGGTTTCTTGCAGTGGTAAGAACAAAGACCAGAGCTGACAGTGTGCAGCTAAACCATCCTCACCTCGATCTGCCTCGAGAGCAACTTCCAGAGACCGTCTGACACTCCTAGCTTTGCCATTGTAAAGGAGGTGGAGGACTGCATGGAAACAGCAATGGTATAATTCAGATAGAAATAGCAAATTCCCGGTTGCAGCATGACTTGCAGAATCCATCATACAGACCTCTGTTTCTGTGGTGAAGGTTAAATCCCTGATGAGACCCCTTGTTCACGTACACATTGAGAAGAGAGTGGGTTGCTGGCGAAAATAAATACTTGGAATTTATTTAATGACTCTTCCAATAAATATAGTCTTGTATCACTGAGTGAAACATTGTAACTTAGAAGAGACTTTCCATAATATCTCTGCCAGGATGGACTGCAGAAGGTCAGCAGGCTGTATGAATCACATAAAAATCATGGCCATGTATCATAAATATTAGGTTGTTCCAGCAAAGATAAGAACTTTTCAAGGCTTTCGAGTCTAGACCGTCCTTCCATTTGTACAGATGCGCAGGCAGTCACATGCACTCATCTTCAGATGGAGGGTCGGGGGAGACAAAATATTATTTTACAGAAAGATAAAAGGACAACAGAGTTGAACTTCTGGAGTTCACATGATCAGGCAGATGTTTTGAGTCAATCTGCTCCACATAGAAAACCTCAGCAATGAAGAACAGTCATAGTGATAGAGACCTCCCAAAAGCTGCAGATAATCCCCCTTTACAAGGAAATGCTCAGATGTAATCATCAGCTCTGATTCAAATTTTTGTTTTTTATTTTCATAATTGTCTTTTTTTGCCTTTTATGGCTCTATTCGTTAAGACAGCTTGAGACACATGACAGGAGGTGAGATAAGAGAGATGCAGCAGCTGACCGCAGGTCGGCAAAGATCCCGACCGCTGCTGCGATGATGCAGCCTCTGTACATAGGACGGGTGCTCTGATCAACTGATTCATATTTTGAAAATGATTCTGATTGCATTTTCTATAAAATATGTAGAAGCACTCAGTCAGCAAACAGCAAACATGATCAGGATCCCAAACAGGATCATTAGCTGTCATCATCTGAACACTTTCAAGTATGGATCTGTCTGATGAGTGCATCCTGTGAACAAAGTCAAGGTTACTCAACTTTGGCCATGACACACAACACCAGAATCACAGAGCTGCCATTACCGCCATTTATAATCATATCATGTATTCAGTGTAGTGTGGCAGCATGCCTGGACACTCAAAGGAAGAAGAATAAGTGGAGTAAAACTGATCTCTGGTTCTGCTGTATCGATTTTGACCATTTGTTCTTAGTCAGTCTGTCAGCCTTACTATTGTTACACAGTACTGAGCTTCAGCCGAAAGCAAATATGGGAGTCAAAGTTAATGGATTCACCCTTAAAAAAATCAAGACACATTAGTTCATTAAGGTACAAAAGTTAAAACACCTTTATTATTGTCCACACACATATGAACATTCAATCGAAATGTGAAACATCTGTTTTTTTCTCCTGAAACCAACACTGAAAATTTAGTTTTAAAAAAACAATGTGATAGATAAAGGTAGCAGACAATGTGCCGATAATCTAACCACTGATAGAGCCAACGTCTTGCCCTTTTGATTCCAAAACGTGGGAGGGCTTTTGACAAATTGCACACTCTTACAGCATACAGCCAAAATATGTCAGGCACCTCCTTGTTATTAATGAATTCTCTACAGATGAATTGTAGCATTTATTTATCAGCAAGCCGTGGCTAAAAACCCGGCAAGAATTTCTGAGTAGACGTGGCAGAGTGAGTTGAGTTCTCATGCGCAGCGATGGAAATGATGATGAAAGTCAGGGCGGAGTTACAGACACGTGAAGGATTGAGGACAGAGGCCGAGATAAATCATTCTCAGGGGAAAGACCTTCACTGTAGCCAAGGTGAGAGAAAGAGGCCTCACACTGATCATTTTCTGTCACTGAACAGGTTGTCACAGTGTTGATCTCTTCCCTGACTGGAGGAGACGAAAAACTTTGTCCCAAGTGTGTCTGTTCAAAATTCAGTACACTGTGGATCAAGACATGTCTGTGTAAACAGAACGTGTATGCATCACATGCTTTCACGCAACTTGTTTATTTGTCTCATTTGCATCTAGATAGGTCAGTTTGAATGCGTCTGTCGTGCTGCTGAGTCCTGCTGTTTGCCACTGATACCGGGACAACGTTGTCCAGTATTGTTGTCTTGTCTCCCTCCAACACAAAGCATTCGGCCATTTGTCTCGGCCCAGCTTCTTTCTTAGTGTCAAAGCTTCAAAGTCTTGTGCTTTTCACACTCTTTTCAATTCAGCTTTCAGCCCGGTTGCCAAGATAACATTTTCTGCAAATCACTGATACGTTCACATTTGTACGTGTCGTAGACGACGTAGGATATTGACATTTCTACAAGATGTTTGTTATCACATTCTCATCACATGTTTATGACCTGACTTTCACGTCCAGGCAAAAAGGCGCCCGAGCCAGTGACCACAGTTCGAGGCTGTGTTTCAACATGTGCTGTGCAAAAGAACAAATATGTGGGGTGGCTGTGGCTCAGGGGTAGAGCCAGCGTCTTGTTATCAGAAGGTCCAAAGGTCGCTGGTTCGATTCCCATGGTCTGCATGTCAAAGTGTCAGCAAGATACTGAACCCCAAACTGCTCCTGGTGGGCTGGTCAGCACCTTGCATGGCAGCCAGCGCCATCAGTGTACGAATGTACGTGTGAATTACTGTATGTCGCTTTTGACAAAAGTGTCTGCTAGATGAGAAATTTAATATTTTTGACGAGAAGTCTGGAGATTTCTAGCCATGTTTGCGGCGACCGAAACAGGTATTTTAAGCCCAGGCATGATCTTTTCCTAATCCTAACCAATGGGTTTTGGTGCATAAACCTGACCAGATCGTGCACAGCGTTAAAACAGATGTTCAAACCTGAAGAAACTTAATGTTGAAACATATCCGTGGTTTGCAGAAAGCACATAGCCAACATTTATACTGGCGTGACTGAGTTAAATAGGGAGGCTAAATGATGAAATCATGTGTAAACGTCTGTGATTTGCATTACTTGGACAATATGCACCTGTCATGAGAATGAATGATGTTCTCCTCAGGCATCAGTGTGTCCACTCCCACAGAGGGCGAGCTTTCAGTCACACATGTGACTTTGCAGAAAGAAAATAAGGTTTTTTTTTGTTGTTGTTGTTTTTTGTAATAATCTGAACTTGAATGTCAGCATGTCTAAATTTGGATTATTTCGTGAGAAACAATTACCCAGAGGAACCTAAACATTTGCGTATCTTGAGCCAATTAAATCGCGTCCGAATAAAGAGGAGAGATCCTTCTGGATTGGCTGATGGCGCAATTATCAAAAATGAGTCAGACTGAGCAGGAAACGACACTATTTGGGATTAACTCTATTTATTTTGCCGACCTTTGACACATGCCTGACGCGCTTTGGGAACCTGCTCGTGACTCATTCAGTACTCCGGTCGGTCCTGTCCCTCTGCCAGCGCGAAACTGCAGGGGCCACTTCATTCTCGGAACCACCGCCTCGGGACCGTATGGAGACCGAGTCAAGCGTCTGGCGCGCAGCTCGATGTCCTGGAGGAGATCCTAAAATAATACAGAGCATCAGACACTACCTCTACCTCTGTGGGGACATAAAACATGCGAACCCCAAACCTGGCTGTCTCAGTCGGTGCCAACAAACTCCAACAGGGAACTCCCTCGACGTGTTGTGGAGCCGTTTTCTCCGCTGAGCGCACACTCCTCCAGCATCCTTGAACATGACTTCGGGTCTGCCAGCCTCTAAAGCCCTCTACATCGGGATGGAGGTGGTGATCGCCGTGTCGTCGGTCATCGGGAACGTGATGGTGGTCTGGGCTGTGCGTATTAACCGCTCTTTGAGAGACACCACGTTTTGTTTCATCGTCTCCCTGGCCTTGGCTGACATTGCGGTCGGGGCGCTCGTCATTCCCCTCGCCATAACCATCAGCATCGGACTCCAGACGCACTTTTACAGCTGCTTGTTGGTCGCCTGCACGGTGCTCGTCCTCACTCAAAGTTCAATCCTGGCGCTGCTGGCCATCGCCATCGACCGCTATCTGAGAGTCAAGATACCCATGAGGTAGGCAGAAAGGTGAATTCTTCCAGCTGTCCATACCTTGTGTCATGTGCGAGAAGCCTTTGTGTCTGGACCGCTGCCTGGTCCAAGGGCAGGCACCGGGGACGGTCATGCAGGGATGTCCATTTCAGATCCGAGCAGATGATATGAAGTGTCCAGATGTTGTCTTATCATTTTAATTAGTTTACAGTGAAGGGCTGCGCGCATCTGCTCTGACATCTCACAGCCAGTCAGTGATTTCATCATTGTTTCTTTTCATTATTTTTTTTTAACGCTGCGCCAGTTTATTAACAGCTTTCAATATGAATTCACATTAGATTTAAACTTGTCAAATCATCTTTTATTCATTCACTTTAGTGCAACACATAATTTTATCCAAAATATGAGCTGAAAACCTGAACATATCGTGACCAACAAGGGCTGGAACTTAAAAGAAGAATCAGATATGAACTGCCCTCTTCTTTTTAAAAAACAAACAAACCATCCTCCCAAACACTGATACTTGACTTTAAAAGCACTTTGCCCTTACAGTTTAATTCAATATTTATAGATGGTATTATATTTGAAATAATTCAGGGAGCCTATAGGTAGTGTTGTAGAAAGAACCCAAAACTTATACATGTGCAAAGTTAAAGATACTGTGTTAAAATTTCACTTCAGTAAAAGTGAAAGTCAACTATAAGAATGAGACTTGAGTAAAAGTGTCTGATAACAAATGTGCTAAAGTATCAAAAGTAATTATCAGACAATAATTGGACTTAAATATCAGGCATACAAGCAAAAATAAATTACACATTTGTATATTCTGTGCACTACAGGTAAACCTCTTGTTGGTCTGTACAGTTATATCATATAAGATCTGATATTCTGCATTTTTCTCAATTACAGTGTTTTGTTTCTCCGATTGCCGATGATGTTTATACATGTATAAATGCTCTGCCGGCTCTGAAGCAGCAATCTGCAAAGTAACTACAGTTATGAAATAAACTTAGCGGAGTGCAAAGGACAATATTTACTTCTGCAATGTAGCGGATTGGAACCATGAAGACGCAGACAATGTAATGTAATACAAAAGTAAAGTAAGTTACCTTTAAACTGAACTTAAGTACAGCACTTGAGTTAATGTACTTAGTCAAATTCTATCAGGACTGCCTTAAGTGGATGAGTTTGTGGATGAGAATATGGAAAATAGATAGATAAATAGATAGATAGATAGATAGATAGATAGATAGATAGATAGATAGATAGACAGATAGATAGATAGCTTGATGTTAAAAAAAAAAATTTATTCTATTTGTAGGATTTAATTTGGAATACTCCAGGTCCAGAGGTCAAGGTCCATTTGGCACCTTTAAAGCTGTTGAATTTCACATCTGTGGGGAGCGAAGCTGTTCTCCATCTGCACACCCACACAAGGCGCATGTGGCAGTCACACATGTTCAGCTTTTCTTCTTTCTTTTCTCCTTCTCCTCTGGTTTCCTCACAGTTAACCTGATGATAAACTGTTATTTCTGTTGCATGGTAACAGGGCATTTTTGTCCTCTGCCCTTGCGTCGCCCGCAATTTTAGCGAAAGTTTCCACTTTAAGTTGGCTCATTTAACAATAAGCCTGATGAGTCTGGCACAGAATGCATGACTGGTCAATAGGCTCATGGTGGCTGCTTGATGGATTGCATAATTTTCCCAAGCTGGCAATCAACACACACACACAAAAACATGTACACAAACCCCTCAGAGGACTTACATCCAGGTTGCAGTGAGGCTACACACAGGAGCAATCAAAACATATGTGTCGTATTATCTCAAAAATGATAGGCTTCATTGCTGTTCATCAGTGTGCTGCAGGACTGCTCAGCCCTTTTCATCACACAGTGGGGAACTTAGTCACAATGCAAGGTAATATCTGTATTCATAATTTGGTGTAATGACAATAGGTCTTACGAGTTTAAATCAGTAATTCTCATTAGGATTTGCACCAGCAGCAGAAAGAGGGGTTAGATGCTTCCCCGCGAAGAAAACAGCAAAAGACGCATTCTCCATAGCCAATATTTGAGAGAAAATAGACTTAATCTCACGGATGGATTTGGCTTCCACCTTTTTCCTTTAAACTACCACTTAAACCACCTCTGGTGCTCCAGAGGGACACAGTTTAACAAGCACTGATTGCTTTTTATAGTGGATGTAGGGGAAGCACACTGCCATGATAAGGATGTTGTGTGTGAGATTAGAGGATGATAATAAGAAAATAAAAAATAAAGCAGCCCGAAGGAGTGGATTTGCAAGGTGGGGGAAACAAGGATTTAAATTCCACTGGAAAGATGGAGGACAGTCGAACCCTAAGGTATTTTTTTTGGCAAAGGGACAACCGATCGTTATGCAGACACGTAGCTTAGCTTTACAAGCAGCTTAACAGAGTTGAGATAAAAACTGTCATCACATAAACTGTCATCACATAAGACCTACTCCAGACCGAGTCTGTTCAAACATTCCTCGAGGACTTGTTCATTCATCTTGTGTTGTATCTGCTCCACTGTGGCTAACTTCTGAGTGTGTGCGTGTGTGTGTGTGTGTTTCACAGGGAGAGTGAAAGGAAAGAACAAAGAGGAAAAGGGCAAATATGTCAGTCTGGCACATATTTCATTGTGTGTTTATGTGCTTGTACAGCGTTAGCAAGGTTAGCCAGCGTCCAGACAGGATAAGAGGAAAAATTTACTTCATGTATGCCAGAGTGTGAAGAAATGAGAGTGATTTACTCAACCATTTCATCACTGATTGAGTGCTAACTCTGTATGCGGTGGATTAAGAGGAATCAACAGTTCTGTCCACCGCAATAATCTTGCCATGTCATGAGAATGACTAATTCATGGACCTGTCCAGTAGCAGATGATTGTGTGTGGGGGGACAGGCCTGGTCACATCCTTTGAAGACTTCAAAGAGCTGCAGACCGTTGTGTTAGGCAACAACTCCCACTGCCTCTTTCTCTCTTGAAAGCAGATACATGTCTTAGCTTGTGTCTCCTTAGAATCTGATATGTTTCTTAGAAAACAGCAGGAGTCATTTCCAGAGAAAGATGACCAAAAACATCTTACGTCAATGGGTTTAATGTATCACAGAGATCAAAAACGAAACTGGAATTTCAGGACAAATTAACTGGATGAATTTATAATATAATTCTGTCTAAAACGACAACGTCACAAAAATAACAGCCTTAAAGCAAAAGTGTGTAAAAAGGAGATAATTCAGTGTTCCCTTGATAAATGTAACATTTTAGCACTGCTCAACCAGCTCAAGGGTTTTAGCCAATGTTAGCAGCCTTTTCTAGATACTGCTCCACAAAAGGCTTTATTAAGCCATTGTGTTGACTTCAGCATTTTAGCATTATTTTTTTCCCCAAGACTGTTTAAACTCATCCTTCTCTACTGTGCAGTTATTGGCTATAACTGTGGCTAGCATTCATTGCTGTGATGCAAGTTGAAAGGCTCTGTTTGAACTCAAAACATGATCTTTCCCAAAACCTAACCAATTAGTTTGGTGCCTAATCCTAACCAAACTGCGACAACAAAACAAAACAAAAAACCCCCAACAACCTGAAACTGATTCACTATGTTTCAGCATTTACGATTATCTGGTGATTGTCAACTGTGGCAACAGTGGATACTTTTCAACAAAAGGAACGGCACTACAATTACTTTTGCAATCGTTTAGATGTTTCAGTGGACTGAAATAAAGATTTTCCTGTTTTTTCCTTTTTACTTAGTGGTGCAATATGTAATATTTTAGTTGTAAACATTCAAAAATAAACAGTGATTATCATCAGACTGCCAAGAAATAACAGTTTGGAAGATAAGTTGTCTATGTACTGTGTTGCAGGGATTCTACTGAAGTTAGCGTGCTAACCAGATAGCCCCAGCCTGTCCCAGGACAAAGACCCTGTGCTAGCAGTGTAAACAACAACACTTCCATGGTGCTTCAAGATCCCAGTTCAAAACCACTAGATGAATAACTAACTCAGCTATCTAGCTAATGGCAGCTATAGTTAGCAACAAGAAGCGGTTACCCTGCTGATAGGCTGTCCCATTTGTTTTGAGTATGCTCTCGACAGGTGGCCAGTTTCTTATATTGCACCTTTAAGGTGTAAACAGTTTTCATCAATTTTTAATGACATGTACAATAAAGCATATAAATTAGTAATAAAGGCACTTGCAGATCGAAATGTATTATTCACTTTGCAAAAAAAGTATAATGGAAAGTCAAAATATGTCTATCTTCTCCCTTGTTGCTATAGCTATAAGCGGGTGGTGACCCCTCGGCGAGCTGGCACAGCCGTGCTATTGTGTTGGCTGGTGTCCATCGTAGTGGGCCTCACGCCCATGTTGGGCTGGAACAACCTGCAGAGTCTCCGTGACAATGGCTCCCTGGTCACCGATGACCTCTTGGTGACGTGTGAGTTTGAGACGGTCATCAGCATGGACTACATGGTCTACTTCAACTTCTTTGGCTGGGTGCTTCCCCCTCTGCTCCTCATGCTGGCCATCTATGTCGAAATCTTCTACATGATCCACAAGCAGCTTAACAAAAAGGTGGGTACTTGTGTAGGACCAATCTCGTTCGATTTGCAGCAATCTAACGACAATCTTTTGCTATTCAAACAGATCTAATATGAACCAGTTAGACTAAAGCTCCATTTATATGCTGATGATAATCTTTTTTTTAATTTTTTTTTTCATCTCTGTAGGTGACAGCCAGCCACACAGACCCCAGCCGTTACTTCGGCAAGGAGCTGAAGCTAGCCAAGTCGCTCGCCCTCGTTCTCTTCCTGTTTGCAGTCAGCTGGCTCCCTCTTCACATCCTCAACTGCATCACCCTATTTTGCCCTACCTGCGATAAGCCAGAGTTCCTCATTTACATCGCCATCATCCTCACCCATGGCAACTCGGCAGTCAACCCCATCGTTTACGCTTTCCGCATCAACAAATTCCGCACAGCGTTCCGGAAAATCTGGAAACTGTATGTGCTCTGTCAGGATCCTGTTGGTCGGCTTCCTCAAAGAGGGAGCCAGAGAGGACAGAGTCATGAGAGGAGGCTGAGGCAGAACGACGATGACGATGATGACGTGTGACCTTTGTCAACTAACAGGATTGCTGTGTAACTGTTGAGTTTCACTCCACTGGTTCACAGAATGGAAAAGACTCTGGCTTTTCTTTTCATGCTCAAGGGATTGCCGGTGAAAACGGTCTTCATGGCATCAAAGGATGCCACAGGGATGACAGAGATGAGGGAACTCCTTTGTTAATTGACTGATTTCCTCCATCCAACACACTGTAAGAGGGCAGGATGACAAATGAGCAAGGAGACAGGATAAAGATCCTGAATCAGACTTTGATTTAAATAAGACTGATTGTTTATCTCTCCACTGGCTTACAAAATGATGATGATGTCTAATGGGAAAAGGGGCTTCTCATCAGTTCAACCTGTTGAACTTGAATCAGTAAGTGTATATCTGTAGCACACGCGGTACAATAGTAGGGTCTGCTGTGGTGTTTTTTTTGGTGGTGAACTATAACTCATGGCCTTTTTCATGTGAATGTTCTCAAATAGTTAAGCATTGTATTGTGTTTTACATTTACATGCTTAGTCCTGTGGCCTTAAGGACAGAAAGTGTCATGAAGAGGAACTAAGGCTTTAGCTGAGTCTGTGAATCTGGTAAACAAGTGTAAGGCAACGGGAAGTTTGCACAACCAGCTTGGTGCTCTGGGATGGACAGAGACACACAATTTACTATATGCTGGCTGCCTAACTGAAGAAACGTAATATCGGCTCGTTTGGAATGCCACCACTGTCATTAGACCCACGGCCTTTACAGATGTGTTGTGCATCCCAGTGCATGTGACGGTTTTCTGACATCTCTGAGACCATTTGACTGACAGAATGACTAATCCTAGCTAATAGTTGTAGTTGAAAACAGCATCCATGCTAAAAGAAAAATTCTCCTCACCCAATATTTGTGGACATGGACGCCAAGCAAACCAATGGTAATTATATAACTGTAGTTGCACCATTTTTTTTGAATGGTTGACTGTGAATCTGAAGAACATTGGAGCACCTCCATGCAATTAGCTCAAAGCTGCTGTGAGCATTGCTTTATTATTAGTGTTAAATAGCGCTATATTCCAGTGGTCGTTATGATTGAGTAACCCATGTCCCTCCTGTTGCCGCTCATCCAGTTAAAGAGAATATATATATATATTTTTTGTATCCCTGATCACATTGCCCACAATAGGAGCCTCCTGAATGGCTGAACAATGTAAGCTACCAATTCCACTGCTCCTGGTGACTTATTCTACCAAACATTCCAAGCAAGGGAAAGTGCTTGAAGAGAATAAAGATGCAAAGCGAGGTGCTCCAAATAAAGGCATGCAAGTGTGTTGACTTGGAGAGGAGGGGTCAGGGGGTTGCTATCTGCAAAATGGTGTTGAAGTTAGTTTATATGATGACAGTACTTACAGCAGCTTTCATTTTCTTGGTGATAATCATTTTAACACTATAATGTACCTCTGCTGTACATGTTTCACCACACATTGCAGGTGTTTCCATTTATGTTTTCTTTTTCTTCCTCCTGATTATGACAAAGTCATTATAGCAATATTGTATCGTCACTACTTACCTGTAATTTTTGCTCCAGGATTAAATTAACGTTCGACAAAGAACTTTTAACTGGTTATGACACGGTCAATTTTATACTGATGCCTTAGGTTGACCCCCATAAGCAAACAAAAACATCTAGGGGAAGCTTGGCTATCTTCTATATAGTTACTTTAATTATTCTTGATGCCTGCCACCAGATCTGATTCCAACTTGTCCGGGTTGGATCAGTCATAAAAAGTTTTTATGGTGAAGCGCTAAGGATAAATTGAGGAGTCTCACAGCCTGAGGACAAGTTCCTTGTAGCAGCTTTAAAATTGACCAGTGTTGCCCTTTAAAATTAGCACAATTTGACTTTAAGGGTACGTGTTGAGTTGAGACTGCTAATACTTAGAATATATATTGTATGTTACTAATATATGTATAAATGGAACAATGGAAGCTACTTTATAGAACTCAGCTCACTGAGCAAACAGCTGTTCATCTCTGACGCGTCCTCTGACAGCCGTTGAGCGAGCAGATTGTGAAATCCGTCTTCAAAGCATCTCGTTAGATTTTCTTTGTGACATATTTAGATGTAGAGAGGAAAGTAACCAACAACTGTAGCAGCATATCATGCGTCCTGATTTCAATTCCTTACTTTGTATGTGCTTTAGCAGGTGGCAGCATCAAAATCCACTCTGACAGAAATAGCATCTCTTTCTCTCTCCACATGATTCTCTGCATCAAGGCTGAAGCAGAAGCTATCAGCGGTGGGCCATTTTTTTGTGGACACGCATTGATCTTCTGTCAGACAGCAGGCTCATGTGTGAATAAATGAGCAGGTTATGAGGAATGCAGGAATTCAGGGGTGAGGTGGGACCGGGCGAAAAGGAGTATTCTGTTTACAAGGGAGCCAGAAGGAGAGAGTGCAGCTGAGGAACTCATCACGAGTGGAGGTCAACATCAAGGCCACCCTGACACTTTCCCATCTAATCAAGAGACCTAATGTTAATGTGACCACTTAACCTGCTGAGTGCTATAACCTAAACAATATATAGGCAGACACATACATATGTCTACAATGGACAGTTGTACTCACTGTATTTCCAATGCTGCTTTTGTAATAATGATTCCATGTGATTTTTATCTCACTATTTGCTTATGTGAAATGCTTTTACAGCCACTGTATGTAGAATGTGATATAATATGTACAATATATTATGTTATACTTCATTCTGTGCCCTCTGGGTGAGGGTGGAGATGTGGGGATTATACAGCTCATTGTCTAACACAATGTCTTTTATGTCACCACCACTAGGGGGCACCTACATTTTAAATTCTACATATAGTGGCTTTATGTTTTCATCTGTTTACTTTAACTGAACCAGTGTGACAAATGAAACATTCTGTGTGCAATATTATCAGATGTACATTAACAATATCAAAAGGAAATTATGTAGTTTAGATTGTGAATGTGTAGACACTGTTTATCAGTTTTAAGGCCTGGATGATCTAAGCAGTACGTGCCAATATTGTATACTGTAATTATGAAGGAATATGTGAATACATAGGTCAATAGATGGGGTCAAAACACAGACTCTTAATCCTGGTTGAATGTGTACATTGTGTGAATGCAGTCGGTGTTGACTGCTGTGCTGTTGGAAAATAAACTTTTCCATTAAACACAATAAAATGAAAATGAAGTTGCTTTTGTTATGGATTTGATGAAAGGTGTTTCCAAGTATCTTTTTCTTTTTCTGTCAATTAACCACGCTCGTACAGTCAAGTCAGGTTTATTCAGCCTGAAATCGCAAATATAAAACATAAACACAATGGTCATTGTCTATTATCTAAAAGGTGCAATATGTAAGAATTGACCAGCTGTTAAATTCTTACTAAAAGCAAATGGGGAGCAGCACATCACTAGAATAAATGCTAACTGCTGCTAACGGACGCTGCCATTAGCTAGTTAGCTCAGTTAGCTGTGCAGCAAGCGCTCTCTGCCTTTTTTTCATCTGTCATCTATTTCTTTTTTTATTTGTTTTGATAAAAAAATTGTATCAGACTTGTGGAGAAAAATGTGGAGCAAAACTTAAATAATTGAACAGACCTTTTTCACAGCAGTCTTTTTTAAAAATGTCACCCACAGGTGTCACTAATAACACCACTGATTGCTGTACTACATTGCATTACTTTATGGAACAGAGCCATCAGTAGTGTTGTTACTTCCACCTGAGATTGTTCTTGCAAGTCTGATAACACATTCATGTACTGCTTGGATGGCCCCACTTCCCCGACTGGAATCAGTGATGTGTATGTAGTTTTTGCCACATTTATATAATGGAGGTGTGCTTTTTTTCCCAAATGAATAGAGGCCCTTTAAATGGAAACACATTTTTAAAGGTGTGCACAGTGTCTGTTGGAAATATCCACCTCATAAATAAACCTAATGGATTCCAGGCTTCTTCTTCAGCCTGTAAAGCTTTTCGCTATGGATTTGCCTTCAAGCTGGTGTCACGTGTGGAGTCTCAGGACTCCCCTGTGATGTCTTACAGAGTTAGTGTGCAGCTGGTGCAGACAGCAGCACAGAGAGGTGAGGTGTTAGCACTCAAACTTGTTTCAGGAGTGGTTATACAAATCTGCTAGTCCATGAATGCAATGGCTGTATATTACCTCAGATCAAATAAATAAATGTAAAGTACATTTATCCAACACCAAATTCATTTTTCTGTGAAGACGGTATTTGGTGTGTGTTGTGTCTGACTGTCAGCAAGAATTTCTCACATATTTATGAGCACCCTTGACTTTCCGGCCTCTTCACTGAGGTGAAAATCTACAGTCAGATACCTTTACATCCATGTGTGAACTGCAGCCACGGAGCTGCAGGCTTGGTGATGATCACAAATCTGCAAAAGGAAGAGAATCTTGCAAACATTAAACACATTAAAATTTAGGCATGGGCTGAATTTGTTCTTCTTTTTCATCCCTTCTAATCACACATTTCCCTGCATGTTCATGATGCTTGGCTGGTTATAAAAAAGTGGGCAGCATTTTTCATACTTGGCATCTTAATGATTGAAGAGGCTCAGCGCTGCACTCTGCTGGTTACAGCCCAGTAATGAAACAACATATGAGGCAACGCAGAACTGTGGAGAGTTTAAATCTTAAAGCAAGATATTTGATTTTCTTTACTCAAAAGTTAAGATTTGTACACAAAATACTTCAGTTAAATCTTTCCTTTAATAAATTATAAGAGAATGTAGGTGTAATGGGTAGGAAATACATGCTGAAAAAAAGTGGGTCACCTTTAAATTCATACTTAGCTGTATAAAGGTTATGGTTTTTTCACAAAGGCACCATGTTTTGTGTACATATATGGTAAAAGAACAATCTTTCCAAACCAAGATATGCTTTCCTCTTCCAGGAGCACAAAACACATTTGTTAGGGGTGACATTTCTCATATCTCGAGTCGTGTGCTGGCTTTATTGTCCTCCTCCGAATGTAATGTTTCCAGTTTATCTATCTGATTAAAAATGTTGCAGCCTGGAAAGCATTTCATGAAATATGGTCACTGTTTGTGTTATTATTCTGTGAGATAAAGAGGCAGATATGAGATGCGATCCTTTTACAGAGGCTTGAGCCAAAGCATGTTGGAGAAATGCACACTGCTCCTCCTGGACACACGAGTATAGAGAATATCAAGATGTTTTATGTGGGCGCCTGTGTTTGCTCCATCTCAATGATAAACAAAAAGGAGACGGAGCTCGATATTTTACAAGGCTGATCCCTGAAACTAAAATGTATCTGCCTCTTCACAGCTGCTGTTGCTGTACGTGATCCTGGTCTGGAGGAACTGGCTGCACATTGACAGAACAGTATAAAACACTTACAGGATAATAAACACAGGAGCCATCTGTTGTACTGTAGAGATACTCTCCAAGGTGAACACATGAGATGCAGAATCAAGAATACGGCTTTAATGTAGAAAAAGTATTAAAATAACATTAACATGTTATTGTCATTGTCCAGAATTTAATAATACACAAATCATTTTCAGAAGTAAAGTTTTTAATGAAAATCATTTTTAAAAATTAGAAAAACAGTGTGCCCCTTTAATCCTGCTTTCAACAAGCTGCAAATAACAAACAAAACCAGCAATAAAATATTTGACATAAATGTTTTTGCTGAACTATGTAAACAATATTATATACAAAACAACACATTTTTTACAAACATCGCATACATAACCCATCTACATGGGTTACAAAAAAAGGAAAAGAAAATCATATACATACATATGTTTTCTGTGATAAACAAAAAAACAAAACAAAACACACTGATTTACTTTCCCGACATATCCTGACTGAACACACACAGTTTAGATGCAAACTGATGCCAATGTGTGAACTGTTTTACTGTTTTAATTTATCAGTGCAGGAAATACAATCACTGTTAAGAGCTTTTCTGGCACTGTGAGTTGTATATGATATGGCAAGCACAAAGAGACACAGCCGCAAAATTAGTCAACTTAAATTAATATCACGTTGATTTAATTAAGCAATAAATTCAGGGCCCAATAGAATAACTCATATGGATGGGGAAAAAAATACAAAGTTGGAGCCTTTGCCACTGATCACATAGAAAACTCAGCTCAAGACAAATCTATTTTTCTTTTCATAACAGTGGAAACAATGATGTAGTGGAAAAAAATAAGACTGTAGTATCATGTTGTGATCTAAGTGTCTTCTGATGAAATAACATTAAGCTTAATGACAGTGAAAGTGACTTATTAATAGTTTGTTTTCTTCCTAGTTGGTAGACCAATTAATTCACATTCTTATCAGCCGTAATTCCTTTTATCTTAACAGACATGGTTGCATTAACCTGCTGTGACTTTCAGTGCATCACTTTGAGAATGGGATGAGTGCCAGATTGTCTGAAACAGGAACTAATTGTAATGAAGGGGGTTTAGTCTGCGATCAGATTTCTGCCTGTGCAGTGCTGTAAACATACCTGAAAGTCGTACGAAAATTATTTAAAAGTCAAGATATCTTATTGAAATATTTTTTGGTAAAAGTGAGAGTCACCTATTTGAAAAGTACTTGAGTAAAGTCAAAGAGTACATGTTTATTAAGTATATTCAATATACTTAATCATTAGAAGTAATTTTCTGATAAATGTACTTTAGTATCAAAAATACAAGTCAAAGTGAATCATACATATATTTACACGTATATATCCACTGCAGATTAAAATGAATCTGTCAGATTAAAATGATCAAATAAATTAATTTAAAAATGGCTGCACTTCAGCTCTGATGCAGCAAGCTCCAGAAGAACTAATTGCTAAAATGATCAAATAAATGTAATGTAGTCAAAAGTACAATATTTGCTTCCAAAATGTAGTGGAGTGGAAGTATCAAGTAGGAGAAACCTGAAATAATCACATGAACTACAAGTGCCTCGAAATTGTACTTAGGTAAAGCGCTTGAAAAATATACTAATTGACATTCAATCACTGTACCTGAGTGATAACAGACAGACAGTTTACAGACGGATACGATGGCTCCACAAGGTCAGCTGGTGAAAAATTGTTGTTCAAGTGGCTGTAGTTTATTAAAGAGAGGCTGCTTGGGCAAGATTCAGTCTCAGATGTTCAATTTATTCTGGAGAAAAAAAAAAAAAAAAAAATAGAAAACAGAAGAAAATTATAAATTGTCATTAACACATTTACCTGTTGGGCCACAGACTTGAAATGAAAAAGAAATTAAATGACATCTTTAGTTTACCCAAAACAAACAGTCCTAGATGCGCTCTTCACAGTACATAAAATAAGCATAGTCAGTAATGTAATGTCAGATAGGTTGAACATCCGTATTTAAGTGTCTATCTTTAAATGTTACAGTTACAGCTTACAAGTCAGTTGATTTCACATGTCTCCATAATGCATATCAACTGCCAGTTTTCCACCAGGAAGTCAGTCTATAAGATAGGAAATTATGAGAGCTAGGGGGGCAGTTAGTGTAGACTGGCAATGCACCTTCATGCGTTTTGGAGAGTGGCTTTGGAGGGATGAATAAAGGGACTGGTTTAGCTTGCTCTTGCTGGTTTCTACCATTTTACCAAACCAGGTGGATTGAAAAACTAAGAGGAAGCACTTTGACTAATTAATGAATTCTAGTAAAACGTAATGCAACTGCAATGACAATGCATGACATGTACTATATAGTGACTCAATCATAAAAGAAGAATGAAAGACACCAATTGCCTGATCTAAATCTTCTTCTGTTCTGACTTAATTAAGTTAAGTTTTGCTTTCTAGTGGTCCAGTAATTAAAGTCCTTGACCAATGCAATGATTAACATCTAATCTCATCAGAAACATCTCAAGTCTCCTCAATATTGCTGTTTTATACCTAATGCAAGTGATGGCAATTTTAAGAATAGCCCTACTTACCCATCCACCTTGCTCAGCGACCCATTTGCACAGATTCATGTTGAGGAATGAGGCCATGGCACTCTGGACTGTATTTTTC